>NC_056739.1:1207615813-1207675813 GCF_019279795.1 Protopterus annectens | reverse complement strand
GAAGGCCTTATGATTCTCTTTAGAGTCCTTGGCGATTTTTCTCTCAAAATTTGCCTTGGATGATTTTATGAGAGCTCTTAGTTTTTTACTTATAATGATCAAAGGTGTCTTACCTTTCAAGGATTTTGCTCTATCTTGTAGTAGCTTCCTCCTTTTGTTGTAGAGCTCGTTTATGGCTGGGGTCCACCAGACTGGACGCTTGCCTTTGGTACAGAGAGTCTTAGTTTTGTTTGGGATTGCCTGATCCATGCAGTCCTGTAGGTGCTGCCTGATCCATGCAGTCCTGTAGGTGCTGGTAGAAGGCATTTGTAAGTGATTCGGCGGTTTGAGTAATGTTTACCACTGGCTCAGGGGCCTTAAAGGAGACCACACTAGTTTTTAGAAGTGTGAAATCGGCTTTTGAGAAGTTTTTCACTGTGGTTTTTTTGTTTCAGGTGGGGGCGGGATGAGGACCTCCAGCAAGATTAGTTTATGATCTGATCTCACCAGTGAGGGGTATACTTCCGGTGTTGAACATTTTGATCCCATGTTCGTGATGATGAGATCAAGTATGTTTTCTCCTCTTGTGGGGATGGTGACTAGTTGTTCCATGGCATTTGAGTTTATGAACTCCAGGAATCTTTGGGTTAGAGTGTTCAGGCTTGAGTAGTGTTCCCAGTCTATATTAGGGTAGTTGAAGTCACCTAGTATGATGGTGTTTGGAGATACATTTATCCTCCAATGTTTTCAGGAAGGCCATGTGAGGTTCCTGAGTTTGAGAAGGTGGCCTGTAACATGCTACAAATTGCAGAGCAGTCTTGCCTATGGTTAATTGCACCTGGATGGTCTCCGATGCATCGTGCGTTGCCACCAACCTTGAGGTGTGGGTGTCCTTTATGAATATGGACAGCCCCCCTCCTTTCTTGGTGTTGTCCGGATTTTGGGGCCGGAACGCATGATATGAGGTGAAACCTGTTAGTGCTGGGGTGCTCTCAGGAGCCTTGAACCAGGTATCTGTCACAGCACAGACATCGATGTTCTCCATATTGAGAAGGGCCTCGAGTGCGTGCATCTTGAGATTGAGACTTCTGGCATTGAGCAGCATTACCCTTAGTTTTTTCCTTTTTGGTGTTCTAGGGTGGTAGGTTTAGAATTTGAGCCTTGCCTAAAAAAGGCACTATGGGGGTGGCAAGAGCCTTTGCCAATATCCGGAAGCCCAGGGGTGACAGGTGAAAGCCGTCCCTTGCGAAGCAGCGTGTCTTGTCCAGCATGTCATCCCAGGCAGACAGACATTGGATCCCCTTTGAATGACACCAGAATTTAAGCCAATTATTAAAGCTGATCATCTTATCACTGTATTGTGGCATCATTCTAGGTGAAGGTAGGATAATGCTCAAGGTCAGGGTCATACCTGCCTGGGCTACATAATCAGAGAGCTCCTCGATGTCCCTTTTCATGTAGTCCAAGGAGGTACGTCTCAGGTCGTTGACACCAGCGTGGACAATGACTGAGTCGTACTTGTACCTGCTGTTGAGAGACCTGAGTGCTTGCGTTATGTGGCGGATTCTAGCGCCCGACAGGCAGCTTACTGTGACCTTCTCTTTACTCAGTCTGGTGAGCGGGACGTCAGTGTGTCCGACTATGGAATCACCAATGACAAGTGTGTCTGGCATTTTGTTTGGCCTTAAGGGCTGTGACTGTTTGACACTCTATGACTGTGTGGTCTATGTGTTGCATGTGTTGGGTCGTGAGGTGGTAGTTGTTTGGGGTGTCTGCTTTGGTGGCCTCTGCTGTTTTGGTAAATTTTTGATCAGAGCCTCCGAGTATGTCTTTGTGTGAGTATGTGTATGATTTGAAGTTGTGATGGTACCATGTGTGACTGGGTATGTATTGTGTGTGGTTACCTTCTCCTCCTGTCTGGTCTTGCCAGTCCTATGTTGAGAGAGCTCAGCCTCCAGTTTGGCCGTATAGTTGCATCTCGCATGTATTTGTGTTTTGTGGGAGAAGGAGAGGATTGTCTGTGTACATGAGGCAATTGTAACATTGCCTCAATATTCCCAGGTTCACCAGTTGAGCTGGAGAGGACACTAGCAACTGATCCCTCGACATACTAGAAGTAGTAGATAAAGAGACTTTCAAAGGACTCCGGGGAAGTGGGTTTTAGGCTGGTGGGGTACTATCTATAATAAGAGTGCTTTATCAAGGTGCAAGTACTGTAGGAGTAAGTGCTAGGCTTTACAGATAGAGAATAGTCTACTTGGGAATCAAGTAGAGATGAACTTTTCAGTTATAGGATATGCTGGTTAGATCAGCAGTACAGCTCGAGGAAGGTAGTTTTAAGGAAAATTGGAAGAGTGGAATTTAGGCCCAAATAGTTTAACCCGCTGCTCTTGTGTGCAACAGTGGTAACTCATCAGCTAAATTAAACTGCAGCGCTTAGCGAGTTTTATAGCAGGGGGCTGAAGGGAGTTAGGAATTGGCCCAAAACGACCAATGGACTACTAGTTTCTGGCTGAAACTTCACCAAATCGGACAAAAAGGCCGCTCAGTGCTTATATACACATAGATATATATATATATATATATATATACACACACACAGATATATATATATATATATATATATATATATATATATATATATATGTATAGAGAGAGAGATTCTATATATATATATATATATATATGTCTATGTCTATGTATATATATATATATATATATATATATATATATATGTATGTATAGAGAGAGATTATATAGATATATAGATATAGATATATATATATATATATATATATATATATATATGAGACCAGATGGCTTAGTGGTTAAGGTCTTCGCCTCTTATGCACAAGGTTCGATCCTGACCTCCGACTAATGCCTGTTTGGAGTTTGCATGTTCTCTGTGTCTCAGTGGGGTTTCTTCCATGTTCGAAAAACATGCTGAGTGTTTACATCTCAAACTCACCAATGAATGGAGCTGTGGGCAGCAGCACAGACTCTACATGGTGCCCAATGGGGGGGGAAGAGTTGCAAAAAGACTAACCGCTTTGGGCATCTATTGTGGTGTGCAGTATCCTCAAGATAGGAGAACATGGATCACAAACTGCGCGCCGTGGCAGGGCTAGCCACTTGACGGTGTAAAATATGGCTCTAGGTGATTTGGTCATGTTGACTGTCACCAAAAAAAATGGGCATGGGTAGTTACCGCTGATAAGTGGGTTGAGGAACCGGCCTACTCTCTGACCCACACCAGGGACCCATGCTAACGGTGGGAGTGGTATATGTGCCCCTATTGGCCAGTGTGTGCCCACCATAAATGCCCAGCAGCCCTGGGTCAATAGGCTACTGGCTGGCCGGTGTCTAGTTGCCCAGCCTGGGTTACCTGGGATAGCTCTGTTGAGTGAAAGCTGGACATAAAACCAACCAACCTGCCAAACATGAACTAAGAATTGCTACACTTAATGTAGGTTCACTGACAGGACGCAGCTTAGAAGTGGATGACATGATGATACGGAGAAGGCTGGACATCCTACAGGTACTGTCTATACTAAACTAAATGGCAAATTTATAAACAGTAATAATTCTTGTACAAGCAGCAGGGTGACAGAGAAGAGAACATTTGAATACTACTAACAAGTGTGAATCTCGTGCTTGTAAAGAAACTGTATTTTCTAAAAACAACAATGAACATTTTGGTAATTTGCTTCAAAAACATTTTACTTTTGCTGGTACCAGCCCCAAACGGAACAATGGAGCACTGGTTAACAGGGAAACCGGACAGCATAATTTTGAATCATTAAGAGACATGATTTATGCTTTTGAGAGGAAATTATTTAAGCTTAAAATGTGTCAAAGGGAAGTGTGTTATTTAAATTAATGCATCAAAAGACAAATAGTTCCACAGGGACTAAGAGTCTTTAAATTTCCTTATGGAATTTATTATGACACTGACACTAACAACTTTGGTTTATTATTTTTAATATTAAAATAGTATTGCGGACTCGCAACGTTGTGCTCTTTTATTTTATCTGGTTTTCTCTTTGAGCACTTGTAGCACCATTTCTTTGGACTAGATATGGAAACACCCGGAATCCCTGACGTCTCAAGTGAGCTGTGACCACTGCCATGCATTTGGTGAACACTCTGGGAGCTGTAGTGAGACCAAAGGGCAGGGCTCAAAATTGGTAATGACTGGCTCCCCTGTCCATCTTTATATGGTAGTATGCACCCTGGAGATCTATTGAGCACACTCAATTGTCTTTCCTGATAAACGGGAAGATTGACTGCAGAGTTACCATACGGAACTTTGACTTTTTCACTGATTTGTTTGGTTTGCTGAGATCTAGAATGGATTTCCAGTCCCCCGTCTTTTTTGGTTCTAAAAAGAATCTTGAGTAAGTCCCGGATCCTATCTGGTCTGCGGGGACCTCTTGGATGACTTTTTTTCTAGCAACGAGATTACCTCTTGTGTTGCCTGGTCCTTTTGGCTGGCTGGGACATTCGGTAAGGACCGATTTTTTGGTGGGGAGGTAGAAAAGGGCATGTAGTAACCTCTGGATATTATTGTTTGTACCCATTTGTCTCTGGAAATTTCTTGTCATGCGTTTGGGTGCAGTGACAAATCGACTCCCGACTGCCTCCAGAGAAAAGCAGACGGGCCTCCTTTCAGGAGCACTGGAAGGGCCTGTCAGAGAACGTATCTCTGTCGCTCTGGTTTTGCGGACCCCCTATGCTGGTCGGCGTCTTCCATTATAACTTCCCCTTCTGCCCCTGGGGGAAGAATTGCCACTTGTGTCAGAAAAACCTTTTTGGTACTTGCGGAACCACATTTTTCTGCCCTTTTGACCTTTGGGAGAAGATCTAGATGGGGCAGAAAAACAGACTCCCACAGCAGATAAGGTTTTCCCATCCTGCTTGCACCAATAAGATTTTCCCATCCTGCTCACACCTGGTTAAAGTATCTTTCAACTTTGGTCCAAAATGGGATGAACCATCAAAGGTGACATTGGTGAAGGAAGACCTAAAGGATTCAGCAAAATTGGAAAGGTGCATCCAGGAATGTCTCCTGAGGGAAATTCCTGCTGTTGCAGCCCTACTTGCTCCATCCACTGTGTAAGAAATCAGTCTCATGGGAGGAGTTTGCAATGGAAGTGAGGGTGGAGAGCTTTATCTGCAGACCCAGAAGCTGCTGTACCCTGAAGGGAATCTCCTAGCTCCTGTAGGAGATCCCTTTGAAGTTTCGTACAATGGGTAAGGTAGTTCAGTGACCATAGGGTAAAGGCTGCTGAAATACAGTTTCTACATCTGTCCATAATAGCACCACCACCTGTCCATAATAGCACCACCACCATGGCATCTACAAGGGACACCCTTTGTCAAAAATTCTTTATCCGATGAAGCGGTAATAAAAACTTACTTGGCCTCCACGAAACAGGCTCCACTGTATCAGGCAATATCCAGGCCTTATGGGATATGACCCATAGCAGTTTGTCATAAGGGGGAGTCACCCAGGAGGTGGAAGGGCAAGAACAAAAACCCTCCATGTATACCAATTTATCCCCTGAAGGATTGATGGGCTGCCAGTCACCCCTCTGCTTCAGGATTTCCAGGATGTCAGCAAATGACACATCCTCAGAGGGGGACCTTGGGTCCCTTCAGACTCATCCAAGTTGGTATCAGAAGTGACAGACTCAAGGAGTCTATGTGCTTCTTCTTGCATAGTCTCTTCTGAGGGATCTCCTCGGAGGGGTACACCAGGGAGGTTTCAGAAGAGATGCCACCAACAGGGTCTTCCTGAGGCTCCGGGTCTCTATGCCTACGGGGAGGCAGAGATGAAGAGATTATCACTGGCACCTGGGACAGATGAGAGACTGGATCCAACGGCAGGGTGGTCTGAGGTGACAGCGCCTTCTCCATCACCTCAAAAGCCTTCCCACCCTGCTCGGAAGTGGCCCTCTGTTCCGAAACAACAGAGGGTCGACTGAGGCAAGGCAGACGGCTCCGAAGTTGACGTGTGGGTCAAACTCAACCTAGCCAAGGCACCGAGAGGAAGAGTTGGGTCGGATGACAGTCCGCGCCAACTCTCTCCACCCGGACCCGAATGGCAAGCATCGGCTCCCAGACCCCTCGACTTCTGATGGAGTCGAGGAAGTTGGAGCAGTTGGCACTGAAGATTGTAATGGGGCTCACCATGCCAACGGTTCCACAACTATCTGATCTGAGCTCACGGGCTCCGAATACGCTAAAGTGGTCGGAAGAGGAATCACAACAAGGCATGTAGGTATGGACGGCTCAGAGAGCTTTGGGCCTGGAGACTATTACTTAAAACACCAGCCCTGGCAAAAATGTTATCTCTTCACCACCCATTCCACGTCCTCACCAGATAAGCTCCTGGAGGAACAGGTGGATAAGGAAGGAGATCTGCCCTGATCCAAAATGGGCAATCTCAAGATAGGCGAGACAGGTTCCAGTTCCGAGAAGCGTCTTCTACTAGACGCTTCTACTCGCTCAGAGTACACTGTTGAAGCCACAGAATTAACAGTTGTGTCGGAACAGAGAGCCCTCGATTCCGATGTCGCAATCCTTTTAGGTGGCTCAGTCAGTGGAGCCAAAGAAGCTGGTCTTTTGGTAGTGTGCATCTTGGAGGAAAAAGGGGATGAAGATTTGGAGCTCCGTCCTTGTTCTAAAGACGTTAGACGTTACCCAAAGGAGCCACTACTGACAAGTAACATGAAACAACAACTACAATAGAACGAAAACTATGTTATAGGAAAGAATTTGCTGGGTTTTTTTTAAACAGAAGAAAAGAGGGAAGGGACCGGCCCTCTAAGTCAAACGGGCTGCAAGAGCCCTCTAACTTCAACGGTGCTCTCTAGGTTTATGACAGGAAGAAAGGGAGACTTCTAATAGACATTTTCACCAAGTAGCACACAGTAAAGAAAGGGATAGGGACAGTGGCCCTCTAACTCAAATGGGCCACAAGAGCCCTCTAACTTAAACGGCGCCTTCTAAACTAGTAGAGAATAGGAAGAAGACCCAATGCAGACTCACGATAACTATTAAAGTAAAAGGAGAGAGAAAAACAAGGAAACCATGAAAAATAACAATTTAGTCTACTTAGCCAACGAGCCAGCCAGACAGCAACCTTGATGCTTTACAGGCAAATGAGATCTGGGGATTTGGCCCACAACATCATGGGACAGAGGGTTAGCCTCGAGCTAGTAGAAGCTCTCGAGCTTTAGTATTTGGCCAAGTCAGAGCCGAAAAAGGCTCCAAACCCAACCAGCAAGAATTATGGCAAGATAGGACAACATAACATCTTTGCGTTTTTGGAGGCAAAGTATTTTTACCAGGTAAAAGGTGTGTCCATGGAGGCCTCATGCACCTCAATTTTTGCTAACACCGTCCTCTTTCAATAGGAAAAGCAGTTTTTGTTTGAAAGATTTCCCAATAATCCTTGGAAGTTATATCTTCGATTTATAGACAACATTTTTACTGTGAGGGACAGGCCTGTTTGTGAGATCTCCATCTTTATTGATTATATGAATTCCACCACTTTTTTTCTAAGATTCACCTACTCCTTCAACCATGACTGTGTAAGTTACATAGATGTCAAGCTCTCCAAAAACAATATAGACCAGTGTTTTCTTTGTATGATTTATAAGAAACCCACATACTGTAACAGTTTGCTACATTATGAGAGTAACCATCCTTTGCACCAAAAACGTGGTATAGTGAAAGGTCCATACATTCAACTGGTCAGGATGGTCTCTGATGACAACTAATTTATATCTGAAAGTAAAAAGATGGTTTCCACTGTAATGTGTGATGTTCAATGTGGTCAATAAGAGGGAGAAGGGATATATTCTCCAGTTATTAAAAACTACCTTTAACAGAGTATCAGAAATATTCAGTCATAACACCATCTTGACAAAAACCACCACCTGGCTTTTGAACAGAACACTGGCTAGAAGATCTTTACATTAGAGATGTGAGCTGTTCCATTTTTTCCTGTTTCAGTGATATCTTGCACAAGATTGGGAATAGTCCTGTTATGGTTTATCGAAGAGGTAGATCTATAGACAAGCTTTTAGGAACAGAATACTAACCAGGGTGGTTTCATTAGTAATAAAAAACTTGGTACACATAAATGTGGCTTTTGTAGCCAATGTGAATACATTTTGTTGGGTGACCAGATAAAGGTCAATGGAATAACAATCAGAGTTAAATTCCACTGTAACTGTACTACACAGGGGGTGGTGTATTTAGCAGTCTGCCAGAAATGCAATGTTTTTAATGTGGGTAAAACCCAAAGAAGGTTAAGGGAAGAGAATATATGAACATGTGCTGGATGCAAGGAAGACAAACAAACTCTTTGGCCAAACATACCTCAACTTACCCCAATCACACACTTTTGTTTTAGATTATATTGTTAGCAATCCTGGGGGGGGCATGGGAAGATCGAACGGAGGTGAGGGAGCAACTCAAATTAAATGCCACAGTCCCCCTAGTTCCAGTTTAAATGAATATATTTCAATTGGATGTTTACTTAAGTTGAAATCTTATAGTTTGAATTTTGTATTTGCTTTTATTTAACATTTTAAGATTAATTATTTCCGTTTCATAATTGGTTATTCATGGTTACATGATATATAAGGTAGGATATTTAAATGTTCACATAGGTTCAATTTGTGACTCTGAAGAAGTTTGAATTCACAGACGAAAGTGCTTAATCCTGTAATTTTGTAGTGCATTACAGTTTTCCTGGTTGTGTATGACCCATCTTTGACTGCCTTCTTGAACTGGATATTATCAAAAACAAATCAATGCAGTTGGCAACAACAGAGTTTGCATGCAAATAACTAAGGGAGCTTACTAGAGTAATTGCAAAAATAAAATTTATATGGTAATATATCTTTCTACCCCTATTGTTTTTAGTCTAACAGTAATACAGCAAGTAGTTATCAGTGAAACTTCAGGGCATGGAATAGGGAAAAAAGCAAAGCAACAAAGAACTGCTTATACAGGCAAAGAGGAAGATTCACAAAAGCAGTCACTGGAAAGAACAATAAAAAGGTGCAGACTGCCAGCAAGAGTAGGGTGTAGCTCATTAATTAGAACGGGAAGAGGAAAGAAAAAAATTAAAATGGCAGTGGAGGCTATTTTTTACTCTAGTAGTGAAAAACAAACAAAAACATACAATTAAATACTGGCCAAGCATACAAGAGACAGTAAACTTGGTGCCATCTTGAAAATAGCATAATTAGAATAGAATAAACACACAATTTCCCCTTATGCCAAGTAAAAAGCCAAGTCTAAGCTTTTGCAGAGCTGGATGCTGTATTTATTCTGCTGCAGTACGGGGGGGGGGGGGGGATGAACTCCACAACTATATGGCTGATGCAAGTGGCTGAGGGTGAACAGTTGGGGGCTAACTCTTCAGTGTAAGATCTGTAAAACAAATAAATATAGTAAATGAAATTATTATAAATAACCTTACCAAGAAACTATACAGTGATCAAATGAAAAGGAAAGAAGGGAATATAGAACACCACAGAAATGTCATACAAAACTGTAAAAGAATTAACCAAGTACCACTGCTAAAGTAATATACAAGAGAAAATAGGACAGCAAAATAATAAATGTGATAAAAGAAAACCGAGTTGGATTCTTTCACCTGGGATGACCCAACTAAGTTCTCTAGAGAATAGTGAAGGAAATCTTCAGAGGTCATTTTTTAATGTTGTCACAGCTGTTCAAGTACCAACAAAGACCTTATTGAACGCAACTATGCCAACTAGATAAAAAATAAAATAAAAAAAGAGATTCTCATAAACAAAATATGAAATGGAATGAAGCAAAATGCCAGATATTCAGACAGATAAAACAACTACTCCCAACTGTCCATTTCAGAAACATTGCAGCACAAGTCAATCACAACTGCTGTTTTGCCTTGTCCTCAATCCATTAAACTGTTTACTCAGCGGTTCTTAGCAGATTAAGCTACTGATATGGTTGACTTCAAGAAAAGAATCCTGTCAAATGATGGCCACCACGTTTTGCATATTTACTTTTACAGGCATCTAGATCTCCAAGGTTCATATGACAAAAGGGCAAAAGCATCATCTAAAATAGGAAAACTGAAGCACTAAGAAAAATATGGTCAAGTGTCAATCCAAGGAACTGCTTTTACTCGAAAGATGTTTGGTCAAGGTGCAACAGCCATTTAGGCATTCTTTGATATTACACTTTTCCTCACTGTTGCATGACCTTGGAGCTGCATATAAGTCTGGGGGGGGGGGGGCTTGACTCCCCACAAAGACTGCTTTTGTGACTGCCAGAAATGCTTTTTGCCCCCCTCCCCCCAAGCCAAACTGCATTCAAGTGAAAGCCATTGAGTGGATAAGCATGAATTCCAAAAATATCAACCTCGGACAGAAATGCGATATATATATATATATATATATATATATATATATATATATATATATATATATATATATATATATATGAAAAGTTAGAATATGGCACAAACAAGCAACAACACTTGGTAAAGAATATCTTAAAAAGACTGAAACAAATACTATAAATTGATTTAAGCACTAGAAATAAAAGATCAGCCTATAAATGAACCTGCCCTACCTTTTGTAACATACAGTATTGGCATATCGAATGAACCCAAAGTGCTGAATCACTTGGATACAAAGAAACAAAACTGCTTCATGGCTATATGATGATACATAAAAGCAGAGTATAGAAAAATGATATTTCTCTCAGTCTAAATGAAGCATGGGCTTCTCTGAAAATGACCAGGTCCATAACTGTAGGATTGCACGCAAACTTAGATGTCAATCAGTAATATCATGAAAAAAACATATCTATAATGATATACCTGTTCAAATTATCAGAAGCATTTCAAAGGAAGTGAAAACGGAAATCAATCCAGAAGTGGACAAAATAGGTAGCAATAGAAAGTGCTAAAATGTAAAAGAATACAAAGATCACAACTAGAAAAAAATATTGGAAAACCCACAATTATAGTTTTAAGAAGAGAAAAATGATGGTACAACATGCTGATCAAGATCTGACACACAACTGGCTAAGGAGAAAAGAAAAAGATAAATAAGACAGGTAGTCCAAGACAGTGGATTACACACACATTGGTATACAAAACCTATTGAGGGAAACAGGGACAGAAGTAGGTACAGAGACATAAAACTAAAAATCATTGCATATTTACTGCAAGCCTTGTTATATTTAAATGGTTGAGGGAATATATTCTGAAAAGCAAAATAATAATATGACAAGGCTGTTACAGTGGAAACTGTGCAAACACTGCAATATACATGTAGCTGACAAGTGCTAGAAACTTTATCATCAATTCATTTTCAGTAATTTTTAGTTCATGTGGGATTATCCTCTACCACTAGTTATTAAAGTGGAAGCATCTATTATTTCTCCTTTCCACCTTACAAAAAAAAAAAACTTTGCTAGAATCTCCTTGTGTTCGGACTGAGTGTGCTTCTCAGCTGAGAAGTATATTTTTGGCACTTTTTAACTGTTCACAGTTGAATAAAACAAAAAATTAATTCAACTCAGAATGCAGTTTGAATAAATTGCATTTAAACTTTATTTGCTTTAATATTGCTACACACTCACATGTGCTAGCTTGCACTGCACTTTAATTGTTTTTAGTGCTTTGTGCTGTTCTAGTGTAAAAGAAAAAAAAATTCTAAACTTGTTTTCCTGCCTTTCTTGTAACTTAGTCTAGTCCAGATACAGGTTTGCTGTATCCAGGACTGTTTGTAGCTTCTGAGCTGTGCCAGAGTCTGCTCTTCAATTTTTCCCTTACACCTGCTAGTTCTCTCCTCTCCTGCACTTTTACTAGCTTATCAGTCTAGCACTTTACCAGCATTCTTGTAGAACAAAAGTGCTACCAGCACTAAACGTTCTACAAGGAAACAGCACCATTACTTATTATTAATACCCACCTATCCAGGCATGTCTAAAGGTCAGTGCCCTGTGCTTTCTCCTATTAAACTGGTGAACTTGGGCATCCTGAGGCAATGTAGCAACTGCCTTGTGTACACCGACAACCCCCTCCTCTTACCTCTCAACACTCAGACTTGAGAGATGCACTTGTATATCCAAACTGGAAGCCACACACACTATAGACTAGACCGGAATAGCTAGTCAAGAGGAGAAGGCCAGCACTTGCACCACACCACATGGAACACATAGCCCTCCAGAACACATACCAGCACTGCCTTCACATAAAAACACAAACCACACACCCAACTTTGTGGAGGCTCTCAATAAAAATCTACCCAAACAGCAGAGACCTCCAAGGCAGAAACACAGTCGACCACAACACAACACTCATCACAATACACATAACTCGCTAAACAGTGTGCCACTCAAAGCCCCTAAGTCAGAACAGCATGCCCAACACACTAGTCATGGGTGACTCAATAGTGAGGCACACTGATGTCCCACTCACTAGGTTGAATAAAGAGTAACAGTCAGCTGCATGTCAGGTGTCAGGATCCTCCACATAACGCACGCACTCAGGTCCCTCAACAACAGGTAGAAATAGGACTATGTCATTGTACATGTGGGTGTCAATGACCTGAGACGTACCTCCCTGGACTACATGAAAAGAGTCATGGAGAAGCTCTCGGATTATGCAGCCCAGGCAGGTATGACCCTAGCCCTGAGCAGCATCCTACCATTACCCACAATGATAATTACAGTACAAGCAGAAAATGATAGATTTCAACAACTGGCTAAGTTTCTGTTGTCCCTCTAAGGAGATCCAGTATCTATCTGTTTGGGATGACATGATTAACAGACCTCAATGCTTTGCCAGAGATGGCCTGCATCTCTCACCCCTGGGCTTCCAGATACTGGCCAAGCCTCTTGCCACCCCTATACTGCCTTTTTAGGCAGTGTTCCAAAGACCAAATTACCACCATAAGAGCTATAAACAAATGCAACCTGAAGGTCATGCTACTCAATGCTAGAAGTCTAAATCTGAAAATGCACTCGCTGGAAGCACTCCTTAAAAATGGAGAACATCGACATTAGCACTGTAACAGAGACCTGGTTCAAGGCAGCAGAAAGCACCCCTGCACTACCAGGCTATAACTCATTCCACATCTTTCGGCCCTAGAACTTGGACCAAAGCTCCAAAGGCAGTGGTGTTTCCATATTCATAAAGGATGCGCACATCTCCAGAGTGGTAGCCCAACAAAACGCATCAGAGATATTTCAGGTGCAGCTAACATTGGGTAAGACAGCGATTCAGGTTGTAGCCTGCAATAGGTCCCCAATAATGTCCCAAGACTCACACTCCACGTTCCTAAGCACATTGGAGAATATTAGGGTCCAACCTATCACACACACACTGGGTGATTTCAACTAACCCTCCATTAACTGGGAAAACTACTCATGTACCAATACACTTGCCCAACGTTTCCTGGAATTCATTAATTCAAATGCCCTGGACCAGCTCGTTCTTACCCCCACTACAGGTAGCAACATCCTTGACCTGGTCATTACTAACATGGGCGACAGTTGCCCTACACCAATAGTTAACTCCTCCCTGGTTAGATCCAGCCACAAAGTAATCATCCTGGAAATCCACATCACTCCCACACCTCCACCCTCCACAAAGGTAACCACCATGAAAACTTCTCCAAAGCTAACTTTGGGCTCCAAAAACAGTGGTGGCTAACTTCATGGCACCCATGCAAATGCAGAATAGCTGCATGACCGCCAAATCATAAACCAATGCACTGTATAAACATGGACACAAATGCAAGGATCTCCCCAACCCAATAGAACCAAGATGCTCTCCTCCAAAAAAGGAAGCCAATATGGTGGTCTCCTGCCATAAACTCTACAACAGGAGGAGGAAAATGATGCGGAATAAGGTGACGTCCCAAGACTGGAAAAACTCCCTTATCAGCCTCAACAAAAAGTTGAGATCCCTCATCAAATCCTCTAAAGCTAGCTATGAAAATGGAACTGTAGCAGATAATAAAGACAACCACAAGGCCTTCTATAGTTACGTAAAGAATCTCAAGGCCTTCTATAGTTACGTAAAGAATCTCAAGGCCTTCTATAGTTACGTAAAGAATCTCAAGGCCTTCTATAGTTATGTAAAGAATCTCAAGGCCTTCTATAGTTATGTAAAGAATCTTCATGGCAATACACAGATTTGCTGCGAAATACTGCACAATGGTACCTCCTATACCAAGCCAACAGATATTGCCAATATACTGGTCAACAGATTCAATGCCAACTTTACCCCTCCCCCCAAAAGGGCCAATCACAATACCAGTAGATTGCCAGGCACCCAGTATTACAGCTGCACAGGTTAAAACAGCACTGTCCAAGGCCAAGAATACAGCTTCCATGGGACCTGACAATATCCCTGGCTGTGTTTTACATGAACTACAGAGTGAACTGGCAACTCACCTGTGCGCCCTGTTCAATCATAGCCTCACCTCAGGCTTTGTCCCTGCCGAACGGCGCACTGCTACAGTCATCCCTCTCCACAAAGGAGGAGCGATTACAGAGCCTGGGAACTATTGACCCATTAGCCTGACGAGTCTGATATGCAAAGCTATGGAATGCATCATCATGGACCTAATAAACAAGGATATAGGGAAATCTCCAGACTCTGGATCCCACACAGTTTGGTTACATGAAGGGTAGATCATGCCTGCTCAACTTGGTCGACTTCTTTGAGTCAGTCACCAGAGCTGCGGATGAAGGCAAGGTGGTTCATACAGCCTACCTTGATCTGGCCAAGGCGTTTGATATTTTTCCCCATTCAGGAATCATAAAAAAACTCACCAAGCTAGGCATCAACCCCTATATCACTAGGTGGGCTGCAAACTGGCTCACAGATAGAAACCACAGTGTGAAAAAAGTGGACTCCAAGTCAGACTGCTGAGTGGAGTCCCACAGGGATTGGTCCTGGGTCCCCTCCGGTTTGGTATTTTCTTCTCTGAAGTCCAGGCCAACACAAAGGGTCTCTGGCTGACAAACTATGCAGACGACTGCAAGTTGGGAGCTATTATTAACTCCCCAAGTGATGTTGACATCCTACAGAAAGGCCTCACGGAGATGAACGACTGGTGTCAGAACCATGGCCTTAAGCTCAAGGCCAAAAATTGTCTCGTCACCCCCTTTAGGAAAAAAAAAAGGTTCCCATGAATTACCACATCGATGGTAGTCCACTGAACACAGAAGGTGTGATAAGAGATATGGGAACATAGGTTGACAGCAGCCTCTCTTCTGACCACCACATTGCCACTATGGTCAGAAAGTCCTTCTATGTGGCACATCTCATTACTAAGGGTTTTGCATCCAGGAAGAAAGAGGTCATCTTCCCTCATTTGGCCAATCATCACATACAATGCCCCATTTGGCATGCACCTCATTACCTGCAACAACTGGAGAGGCCGCAAAAGTACCTCACAAAGAGGCTCCTAGGCCTTAAACATTTGTCCTATATGGACAGTCTCAAAAAACTCCAACTATTCTCTGTCTCATATCACCTACTTAAGAGGTGATCACTGTTTGACATACAAAGCCATGTCTCATCCAGCTCTGTTAGAAATGCAACATCTAAAGAAATCCCAATCCCTCTGCACCACACGCTCCAGTGACCTCAACCAACAGAATGTGCTGGAGGGACAGGTTCATAACCCAGAGACTGCACCTGCTATGGAACAGACTTCCCATACATGTCAAACAGAGCACTCACTGGCCCTCTTCAAGAGGAATCTTGATGAGTGGATGGGAAATAGAATATTCACCCCGGGGATCACTCCAGTGGCTCTATTCGACAGAGGCACTGGGAACTAAGGTTAGGTGGCACGATGTCAGGGTAATCCTATGGGCTAGGCTTGTAAAGGCTCCAGGGCCATTAGCCTAGTACACACCTATGAACCTATATGTATCACATATATATTAAATAATATTAATAATATATACTTAAATACATACATATATACACGCATATATATGTACACACACATACATATATAAAATAAGGAAAAGAGTACAATAATTGTACTACTTACTGAAATGACATGCAAGCTGAAATTAGCGCAATAGGGATCAAAGACCGCCAGAAAGTCAAGAAGTAGCATGAACAACTGCACCAATAAAATAATTTCCAAGCATACTAAATAGAGATACCAATATAGGTAACCCTATAGAGATGCCAACACAGGTAAGGCTGTGAAGAAAATGAAAACACCGTCATCTGTGTTAGCATGTCTGGCAGGAGATTTGTGTATATTCTCAGATTAACTTGTACTGTATGCCAGCATGTCTAATTATTTATTTATTTTTATTTATTTCCAGTTTGATTACCGGGGAAGTCCACTGGGTCAGAGTGACCCGTTTTCAGTGGAGGCCAGGGGAGAAAAGCTCCAAGATACAGAATACAGATTAGGTACAAAAATACAAGGATATCAGTCTTACATAATATGGAAACTGTTACAAGTAAGTACCTTGAAAATATGCATAATAAGCAGAAAAGCATTGAGTGTGGACTTATTGTTTATAAGTTTTCTTTAGTGTGCACACTCCGATATTAGGCGAGTAGATATTTTATACATACTTTTAAGTAAAATGAGGATACACTATACATGCACAATTTCAGAAAAGAAATTGGCAATGGAAAGCTATATACAATATTTACATTGTTGAATCATATGAAATAAGCAACTAATAGAGAAAGGAGAGCAAAGAAAATGCCCATGGGAGCATAGCTGAAGGAGAGTTATTGAGGTCTTAGGAACCTGAGGGGGATAACCCCCAGGAGCATAGCTGAAGGAGAGTTGTTGAGGGCTTAGGAACCAGAGTGGGAAAACCCCCCAGGGGAATGGACTAAGGAAGATTATGTTGGATGGTGGCAATTTCATTTCCATTTTGTGGCTAGGTGTTTGGTAAGCTGAGTTTTGAAGTTTTCTAAGTTTGAGATGGTTCTTAGAGAGGGAATTCCATTTTTTTGCCTAGAGAGACAGCGAGGAGAAGTTGGCCTGCTGTACTTTTGGGTCTGGGGACAACAATTAGGTTTTGATGTTCGGATCTGAGAGTTCTATTGGGGCTATAATGGGGGAGGATATCAGTTAGCACTGGACACTTAGTTGGGTGATATACAAGTCTGTGTGCAGTGGTGAGTTGGAGGAAGTCTAAGTAGTTTGGGAGTTCAAGCCACTTTAGGGATCTTTGGGTAAGGCAGTAATGGGTAGAAGGTTTAGATTTGGTAGCAGATTTTGAGATTTTATTATAGCAGTTTTTAGTTTGGAGGAAATAATGGAGGATAGGTTAGTTAGCAGGGGGGCTCCATATAATAAGGAAGGCAGTAGATAAGTGGTGGCTAGAGTACTCCTAGTAGTATAAGAGAGAAAGTGATTGTTCTTATATAGCATACCTAGCTTTTGGTGGGTTTTCTTAATATTTTGTTGAATATGGAGATCGAACTTGAGATGTTCGTCAATAGTAATACCAAGTAATTTAGCTGAAGGAACCACTTCTATAGGTGAATTAGTTTTGACTTAGGACTTTGAAGGAATTTTTGTGGGAGGGAAAAGTAGAATGTCTTTATGGGAGGGAAAGTAGAATTTTTGATTTGTTTGCATTGAGAGAGAGGTGGTTTTGGTGCATCCAATTTCCAGTGGTTGAGAAGCCAGTTTTGGTTTTAGACAGCAATTCTGAGAGGTTAGAGGCAGAGCAAACTAAGGTAGAATCATCTGCATACTGAATAATCTTGGAGTCAGGAATGGCAGCATGAAAGTTGTTTATGAAGATATTGAAAAGTATGGGTCCTAGGATAGATCCCTGTGGTATGCCAGTTGGGGTGGTTAAGAAGGAAGAGGTAGAGTACTTCCATTTAACTGCCTGAGTTCTATCTGATAGGTAGCTGGAAAACCAGGATATAGTGTTTGGGGAGAGATGGAGCTTTGAGAGATGTTGAAGGTGTTTGTGCGAAAGTGTCAAATGCTTTGGACAGATCGAGCAAAACAGTAGAGACTAGATGTCCAGAGTCTTGGGCTAGATTTACTCTTTCTAAGAAAGAGTGGAGAAGTTATAGTACTATGACATGGGTGGAAACCACGTTGTGTAGATGTAAGAAGATTGTTATGGGCCAGGTAAGGCATAGGTTGAAGGTGAATGCACTTTTCAAGGATTTTTGAGATTGGTGAGAGCAGAGCGATAGGGCAGAAGTTAGAGATGTTGGTGTTTTTGCCTCCTTTATGAAGGGGAAGAATATAGGCTGAGCGCCAGAGTTTGGGGACGTAAGATTCCTTAATAGATCTGTTGATTATAATACTGATTGTGAGAGCTAAGGCATCAGCAGCACACTTTAGGAAGGCAGAGAGAATGTTGTCAGGAGCATTAGAGTATGGTTTCAGTTTGGATAGAAGTCTTTTTATTGAGCTAGTAGAGGCAGGTTTGAAGTCGAATAAGGGGGGAGAGTTATTAGTGGGGTTGGATGAGGGAGGGGATGGAGGATTAATGTTGGGGAAGGTCCTGGTCAGGTCAGAAATAGTTTCTAAGAAGCTATTGCGTACAATGCCCCATCTGGCATGCACCTCACTACCTGCAACAACTGGAGAGGCCGCAAAAGTACCTCACAAAGGTTCACACAGAAACTGTAAGCCTGTCTTTGCCTTGCTGTTAAGTTTTAGATTAGATCAGGGATATTATTCTCTACTTATAATAGGAAAGTTATTATTCAGCTAGAGTTTTTCTAGAAGGATGGATTTCATTGTGAAAATGTGAATAATTTTTTTAAATGTTGAGTATCTCCCTGTTTAAACAGAATATTTAAAAAAAATGTCAGTGTTTTGATACATTTCTAATTGCACATGTTTGTGAAGGAGATTCTCAAGTACTGTGGAGAATCAGATGAACAGTAGGTGATGTCATTAGAATGTTCCTGGTTGCTAGGTGATTATTTGAACAGCTGATTGACATAAGAAGAACATTTTTCAAACAGCTGACTGTTATTTTTAAAATAAGACAGTTGAGACTGTTAAGCTGTGCAGTTAATCAAGTGCTGAGCAGTTTGTGAAGAGCAACTGTTAGTGAAGAGTTGCAGTCAGAGGATACCCATGAAAGAGAACTTACCAAAAACTGTAAGCCTGCCTTTGCCTTGCTGTTAAGTTTTAGATTAGATCAGCGATAGTATTATTCAGATAGAGTTTAATTTTATATTTCTGGTGATTGAATTCTTACTTATTATTCCATGGTTTTCATCACTTTACATTGTGGCTGGAAATCAGTGTTCTAGATCTGAGTGTGTTTATACCTATTTGACACTCCCTAGGTCACCTCAAAGGCTTGGCTGCTCTGGTCATAGCTATCATTCATTTTGATATTTAATTTTCATAATTGAAGACCCTTTTACAAAGGTATGAAAACACTGATTGGTGGCGCAGAATTACAGTATTATTTTTGGGGAAGTGTTTGGATGTGTGAGATTTAAATTTACTTTGAGTGCAAGTGTATCAGAGGTCCTAAACTGGGATATATTGCTCTGGAGTGTGTAATGAGGAGTTACATTGGGGTGGACAGAAGTATACAGTCCAGT
Source organism: Protopterus annectens (assembly GCF_019279795.1). Lineage (NCBI taxonomy): Eukaryota > Metazoa > Chordata > Ceratodontiformes > Protopteridae > Protopterus > Protopterus annectens. The sequence goes on along the minus strand of NC_056739.1, from coordinate 1,207,656,210 downwards.
CCCAGATTACAGAGCACGTTTTTTGTTGTGCTCTTACTGGAAAATTGTGAAATATTACACATGTTTAAGTGGCAGTCTCACTCTAGAGTCAGTAGTGAAGATCAAAACTCCTCGGTTACTGACCCAGGACAGTATGGGACATTATATTAATTATTGGCAGTCCGGTGGGGTATTGGCCGATCACAAAGGCATTGGAATTGCATTCAAATTTAACTACAAACTTCACTGAGAAATGATGGTTGCCCAAGATCAACAATATGCTAGGCTGTACAACTAGAGGTTTTAGTTCTTGTGGTAAGAAGGCTATCTTGCCATTTAGGCCTTACCTGGAAGTTTGAGGCATCATAAAGTGAAAGAAGAATGATGCAATTAAGTTACTAGAAAAAAAAAGATGGACATACAATATACAGCTTGGGAAAGTAAGACATATGAAAAGTAAGACATATGAATATTTAAATACACCAAATTAGAGTACACAGGATGGCATACGGAACATGAGTAATATAGTATGATAAAGACAAATAAGAAAAAAGCAAACTGGAGAAAGGAAGGAATGAGAGTTTTTGACTGCCAGTCTAATGAACAGAGCTGTGGAACCACAAAATGATTTACTTTCAAGAATGGTGAAGGTCCTTCATGAGGAAAACTTTCATTTTAGAGAACAAGAATGAGGTCTCCTGAAAGAGAAGCCGTTGTAATATCTAGCTGCCAAATTCAAGCAAATGCAAAAGGAACACTTTATATTTTATGCTTTTAAGTGTACCCAACTGTTTAAATCTTCTCTGTCAGTATACCAACCCATCTATTAAAACATGAACTAAGTAAAAAAATATAACAGGTGGAAAAAAGTGTGTATGTGCAGACAATAAGACATTTTGAATAAGGCAAATTAGCTAGTATGAAAAACAAAGTGAAAAATAAATAAATAAAATAAAAAAGTGCCCACATGGCCTTATGTACAGATACTATTAATCAAACAGACAGAAGACATCATTTTAGCAAAGTAGAGGAAAATAAACATAGGTAAGTGAGTAAACCTGGGGCTTTGTAATTGTGCTAAAACGGCCATAATAACAGTACAACTTGGCGAGGCCATTAGCCTAGTAACTTCCTATGATCGTATAAGTAAGAAAAGTAAAAAGTGTAGTTTGAAATACAGATGACATTATATAATGTGTAATGGATTACCTGATAAAGACAGAGCCTACATGCCACAGAAAATGCATCAGGGAAGCAAATGCTGGAAAAGTGGACACATACTATAGTAAAAGAAAAGTGTTGCTTTAAATTAAACTGGGAGGACAGCATAGAACAGTACTGAAGTTGCAAAAGGAGCACAAACAGTGGTAAGATGAAAAAATTATGAAGCAACAAGGGGGTGAAGAGTAGAAGCTTGTACAACATAACGTTAATCACTGGAAAACAAAACTGAGTCAGCTGCATGTTGTACTTGAAGACTGCATCAGCACAGGAGGCCGACAATAAGTGCAGAAGCATGGTTAAACATTAAGTAAATAAAAAAAGAACTACAAATCACGGAGAAACTGAACTGTAATCTTTCAAAGGTGGGAGCAGCAAAAGGGCAATCAATCACAGCGGAGTCATGTACAATTCAAATGCAACTCAGCAAATCACTTCAAGACAACTACACCCTAAACATATTTCCTTGTCCCAGATGGTTATGTTCCTTCCTACAAGATTATCCAAACTCTTCCACATATTAAAAACGTACAACTCAGCAGTTCCCTCACTTGTGTGATATTTCCATCTTAGTTGGATTATTCAGTGCATACCATGTTAATGCTGAAAGATATACCATAATACTTTCTGTAGAAATTTGCTTCCCCTTGTTCCTACATTATTTCATCAATCAAATTTGAAATTTTCATGCCAGGAAAACACACATGCAGCAAGGGAGCACAAGTTCTTATTTTATTTCACACTTATTGGGCTCAAAATGCTGCTTCCTGTCATTTACAGTACATATTTCTTTGTCTCCCCTTGTGACCACAGGTCTACTAAGCCTTTTACAGTGTGTAGATGTCAAAAAAGTGATAACCACTGAGAGCAACCTCACTCAATTAGCACAGCTTGGAAAGACAGTAAATGATATTCTGTCTGACTCAGCTGTGTGGAGCACAAAATGATGCCAAATAAAGTGTGCATTTGATCTTGTCCTATATGATTTGAGGGGCTCTACCCCCCTCCCCAAAGAATACCATTTATCATTCAGTGATGTCAGGCAATTTGCTGTTTTGACAGATGTGCCCAATTATCTGAATTTCCCTTCAATCATTTGACCACAAAAACACTGGATGCCATCACCTTTACAATCCCGTAGGAACAGCAGCCTGTCAGTCAGTTGACACAGTGCTTGTGCTAGGTACTGTCCTGCTTAGCATAACTGCAGCAATCACTACAAAAGAATCAGACAGCAAGGTCAACATGTCTGAAAAGCAAAGCACCGTAACACTATAGTGCTGGTTACATATGGTGGAGACAGTATCCAGATAGTCCTTCAAGATACTGTAGGATGGGATGCAACAACCAAAAGAAGTTTAATATGAGAAAGTGTGAGGCACTGCATTTTGCTGGGGGAAATCATGACAAAATATACATACCACGTAAGGTGGCATTGGAAAGGATCCAAGTGTTATAATTATCACTGCTAAGGCAAGCAGTACGTTGGGACGCATAGCAATGCATTTTGCAGTACTCCACTCAATGTACAGGGCACTAATTAGGAGACATCAAAAATAAATACATTAAGTCCTGGAAACCACCCATAGAAAGCAAGATAATGAAGGAATTCTAGTGTTGGATATTATACACACTGGAAGAATGGAAAATAGGATATGTACACTTACTATCAAGCACAAGGAGGCAGTGCCTGGATGAGGTAATATCCTATTTTTATGAAAACACTATTCTCGGAATGGAGAGACAGCTTGCAGAATTTACTGCCACAAGCAATTAAGGTTATGATGACTAAGACAGATGGAATTAATCAAGGTAAAGGGATGGGCAGCTAGATGCTACAAACATATACATTTAGTAAACTATGGACCTCGTTCTCTTAGTTTCTTCATATAAACAACATTTGAAACTCACTGAAACCCATAACTGGATGCCTAATTTTTTTTTGTTCAGATCCCTGTGAAGTGGGATCAATTTAATCATTTAGCAAACCTCAACAACACAGACTGTACACATTGTCAAAATAGACCAACAAAACAGAATTGATCAGTATTCCTAGTTTCATAACTTATTTTGCAAGGGGACTACAACCTGAAATTCGACTTTGTCCCCATATCTCTCTAAATACAATTTACTCCAATGTCACATAACCTCTGAGTTAAGGTAACAGCTGATTTTATAAAGGAAAAAAATTATTTCCAACTCCAAGCAGCCTTGGAATTTGTGAACATACAGAGTAAAGGTGTGGGGAAAAGCTGCTATATTCTTACAAAAATCATTTAATTAGTGTACATAAATGTACTGCATTTCTATAGCCTGCTGACTGTTATTTTATAAGTACATCTGTCTGAAGATCTATATCCAATGGATCAGGTTTTACAGCCAGAATATCTGCCAAAGCATCTCCTCATAGTTCTATCCAATGCAGTAATGAAACAGATGATTATTTGAAATCTGCATTACACTCCCTTAAAGCTTCATACACAATCTCAGACAGAAGTGCATCATCTGCAGCATAAAACTATGCACAGCATTGCTTGTCCTTTGAACTCATGGGTTGGCACATTTGACCCAAGATGATGTTCTGAGTTAATTTTGATTCTATATTAAACACATACCTAAACTTTGCCCAAAGAGGAATTTACATCATTGGCAAAATGGACAGTATTAAATGAAAAATATGGTATACACTGATGTCTGCTGTTGTCAAAGTTCATAAATTTAAATAAACATATTCTTTGAATTATAACAACAAATAAATTGCCATAATGTACAGGCTATAGTGAAATTAACCAAATGAGCCAGAAACATACATGTTACAACACTAGAATACAGTCAATGCTTTTTTGTGGCGGGTAAATACACAGTAGCTCTAAATCTACTGTGGTCACTGACTGCCATGAGTTTTAGTTGGTGTCATTATTAATGAGTAATGCCAACAAATAGTTTAACATAAATCTGTATTTTGAGTTTCAGAATTAAATTGTTAAACAAGTAGCAAAGATGACAGCCAGAGGTGACTGAGATCAAAGTAATGTGGAAAACAATAACAGACTGATGTTTCAGCTACAAACTCCAAGTTTATTTCACACCTTAAATCCCCCAAACTTTAAGGGTAACTTCTACTCCTTAAAATATTACATACTGCTGAAGGTAGATGATCTGAACTGCATCAAATATTATGAAAGTCTAAGACACTGTAAAATGTCATAGAACAGGAGCCCTGAACTTGTGACACCCTTTTCACTTTTTCTCTATTTACATTTTACCATTGTGCTTCCCAATCATAAGTCCTCTCTAATGGGTCTTGAGCCTATTCATTCCTCCACAAAAAGACATCTCATAGATGGCTAGTTGTGGTGACAACTAACCAAAGGAACTACCATGCAAGCAGCCACAAAAGTTGTTTGTTCAGGTGCATTGCGTATTCCCCTCAGCTTCTACCAATGCCACTAGAGTGAGGGGTATATGACCTCTGATCAGGATGATATATTCAACACTGATCCAGAATAATCTTCAATGAGCTGTCACTTCATCAGAAGTGAAACTCGTATACATTTTTCATGAATAGTGATACTTTCGACAATTTTCACAACAGACCCCTCCCTTCACATTCAGACTGATAAGCAATAAAATGCATTATGTGAAAATAAAATTAATCTTAACACAAGCAATGAACTAAATGCATTCACTCATTGATGTTCACAAAAGTACCACAGAAATTTGCAAAATACTTCAAAATGTTTTTTAAGGCAGAGTCCTACAGTGCTGGGTACCAACAGTAGTCCTGCATAATCTTTGAGTACTCTGTTTTGTCATTCTAATTACAGAAAACACATTTCACGTTTTCAGACTACTAAACTGTATATTTTAATAACATCACAAGTGTTTCTTACAGAATAAAATTAACTCTTTTCTCAGAAAACACATTGTTTTACTTTAAATGTTACAGGAGCATATAAACATTTTACTTGTTTTGACATAGGATTTCAAACATGGGTCTCTATTTTGCCTAATGGCTGCCAGGGTATGCAACATGCAGTACAAGACCATCAAGGTTCTGAAAGGCTGTTTGAAATTGTAAAGCACAACATTAGGAAAATAACTGCCAAAAAATCTGCAACATTTACGTCTCTCCAGAGTAACAAATGCAACAAGTACTAAAAGCATAAAAATACATCTATTCCATTCATCCACACCCACTTTTCCCCCATTTTTGCACATGGGGTCAGGGTTTCACTTTAACAGCAACAATCATCTACAGCCAAGGTTTACACCACCAGGTGGCTAGTCCTGCCTTGGTAGTTTTCCACACCACACACTAGGACACACACTCACATCTATGGCTAATTTAGAGTGTCCAATCCACCTACCGTATAATGTAGGAGGAAAGTGGAGCACCCCGAGGAAACCCAAACGAACACAGGGAGGACATGCAGACTCCACACAAAAGGCACCCCAGCCAAAAATTGAACAAGGTAGCCACTTACTGTGAGGCAACAACCCTATCTGCTGCACCACTGTGAGGCCCAGTAAATACATTAAAAAATGTTTCATTAAAGCTACAATTTTTGTCTTAACATTTAATTTCATATAGAAATACACGTTATTTAGGTTTGAAACTGCAACATTACATCTTTATGCTTCATTATGTTTTTTATACCAAAAGCATAAAAATATAATGTTGCAATTTCAAACCTAAATAATCTGCATTTCCATATAAAATTAAATGCTATGACAAAAACGTAACTATAATGAATCTTTTTAAAATTAAATTTCAAAATACATTAGTTTGAGCTCCCTTTAAAGGCAAGGAAGTTGTATTAGTAACATTCTCCAAAAATGTTATGAAGACATATCAACCCATTTTGAACATACTGTCATTTATACACAAAGCCTTGCCTCCCTCTTTAAAAATGGAACTGACAAAAAAAAAACTTTGCAGATATAGATGCAGTAGCACGACTGGTACTTTTTAAGTTCCATTATCCATTTCAGACAGGAAAATAAAATAACACTGAACAACAACAGAAAAATATTCTATATTCTACCAGTACTTAGTTAAGGAATATGCTATTTCCATTCCAACTATAACAACAAATCTCACTTTTGAGTATGTTAATGATTATTAAGCAATACACTAGATTTTCATAAAACCAAACTCTGCAGAATTATTTTTTTTTCCAGTCATGCCATCCTGAACTCATCTTTATTTATCAGCATCACAGAACAGTGGTGCAGCAACCCAGAAGGTCTCATCTCATTCCCCTGGACAGGGACACTTCATGGCAACTGGGCAATGAATGCTTCCACAACAAGGAAGGTGAGTGAGATACCTGGGCTATTCAACTACACATACATCTGTTTTTTTTTTTTGTTTGTTTTATTTAAGAAGTAACCATCTCTCGATGTGCTGGTTTTACATCCCAATGTAGGCATGCAATGCTGCTGTAACTCCTGCATACTGACACACTTCTAATTTTGCATCTACCTCACAGTGAAACACAACCCAATACTGCTACCAGAGTACCTGGCCTAAGAGTGCATCTCCAGCATGTCCCCACTTCCTACAATATCACCATTCCTCTTTTGTAGGTTGTCAGCTGCTCTAGCACCTAGGTGACTTAGCAACCCAGGTTTTCTGGTTCACACAGCTTCTTCCCACTGCAGAACAGAATTGCCATACTAAAATAAAAGTATTTACATTAAAAAATTAACCAAATCAGCTAATCATAAGATAGAGGACTCGTTGCTCTAGTATAGTCAATCTACTGCTAGTTATACAATACGTTACTAATATTTCTAAAAATCAATTTCAACTAAGATGGAGTCTGATTTCAGCTGTGATTCAACAGAATAACTGAAAACAAAACAAGTAACACAAATGTTTTGCCAATGCTGAGAAAAAGATTCATTCTAGCTCTCAGAAAACACAACAGCCCCAAATCATTCTCAAAAACATATAAATACAACTCAAAGGAATGCATACAGTTCAGTTGAAAAAATAAGGGTACCTCGAAATATTAAAACAATTAACACTGTACACCATCTTTTAGCTTCCTTACTTTACAATCCAAAAGGTAACAATTACAAGCAAACAAACCTTTACGGAAACTTACTCCAAGTACAGATGCTGTGTTGGGAGCGGAAACTACTAAACAACGGAAGTGCTCTTTCCTAACATTCCGATCGCTTTTCAGCGGATGTGAACAACCAAGGTACCATTCCCCGCCCAGAGCCGCTGGCTCAAGCGTGGTTGCTTGAATGTTTTCTGACAAAATGTGGCTGTTGTGAATTGTACGTTCTGAATGTTTTTGCTATGATTTCAGCATTTAGTACAATAAACGTGTTCACGGGGCACGCGTAACATGTAACTGTACTAATAAACGTGGTTATATTGGAGAAGTATATCCGCAGAGAAAGAGACTGGCGGCTGGCGCTCTAAGCAGCCTACTGTCTCAATCTGTTTCTTGCATGAGTGCCCCTGTATTGCTTTGGTGTGCTAGCACTATTCTCCTAGGGTTGCCACCTTTTCAAATGCCCAAAGTGGGATAGTTTTGGTACAAACATCATATTTTGCAGGGCAAAACATATCCACGGCTAGTACAAAGGACAGAACTTCACTTTTTTGCCTAAATAAATGCTTATTCTTGTAGCATTTTAGTTGCTTATTCTGCTTCTTAACACATTTAGGTGTTTCAGATACAGAATAACTGTTTCATGCAACTATTACATAAAATACAGGAAATATTTTTGTCCAAAAATCTCAGGACATTTGCCATTTTTTCAAGTTTTTTTGCAGGACACAACTGCCCAAAGAGGGACTGTCCCTCGCAAAGTGGGTCAGGTGGTAATAATAATAATTCTCTGTTTCTTGTTTTATATTTTTCGATATTGACACATTTGTGGTTTAAGCGGCACATCTTTGAAGTTCATTTAAGTATTTTACTTTGTTAACACTAGTATTGTAGCACCAATTCCACTGAACCATTTACATGTTAATTCCTAGAATGTGACAAAAAGTGAAGATATTACACAAAGTAAACACGGAAAATAGCAAAAAGTAAATAAAGCTGAGGTCGTGCAATAAAGATAGAGGAGTAACCATTCAACAAATGTGCGACGTTACACTGAGGCTTATGCTTAAAAGTCAGAATGTCAACAAAAGTGCTCAGAAAGCTTAACGTTTTTTTAAGATAAGAATGACCATTTTCTGAAACAGAGAGACATTAGAAAACAGTTGTCCTACAACTGAAAGCCATTTGACATTTTTGGTTTGTTTTTGCAGGACACAAATTCTCAAACAGGGAGTGCCCAGCAAAAAAGATGAGCAAGTGTAATATGCTATCAGACATATGAGTAAGAACAGGTTACCACAACAAGAATATATATTATATAAAGCAATAATAAATAGTAAATGCTCTACAGTAATGCAATAATGAAAGAACAACAATGAAACTCAAAACAAGGTCAGTGCATCTAAGGGTAAGCAGGCATCCAAAGTTCCAAGAAAATAACTAACTTTAATTAATTGCACAGAGCAGTCTCATTTGGCGAATATTACGAAAGAAAAAAAGGACTAACATTCCATAAATAATATAAAGGGAAAATAAGAAAAATTAACCTATCCCAAATAGTACAAGATTGTGAAAATAACTTGTTTACATACAAACATGGTGATACCAGTAGATTTGTGTAGTCTGTAACTTACAGTTAGTCCCTGAAACTGTTGCCAAGCCTGTTTCATTTCCACTCATCGCATCTATCCATATAAATTTAAGGTCATGCAAAATGCTGAAGCCCAACAGATCTGGATATTTAGTCTTTTATTGGGTTCCAGTTATCTCCTCTCCCAACTATATATATATATATATATATATATATATATATATATATATTTTTTTTTCCAAACTTCCACTTTTATTCCAGACATATGTGCAGGTACATGGTACCCTATGGATCAAGAGTACCAGCAATTCAAAACACTAATAAAAAAATTAAAAAAAAGTCAAATACAGGTACGGTCTCAAGAAAATGCACCCTTCACTGGTTATGATTTACCAAGTTAAAATTGGCATCTGTAAACAAAGTTGCATCTTGCTGAAAGGAATATGATTTACACAGCCTCTACACGCAGAATGGGCAACTGTATCACCTCAGAAATAAAACAATTGTAATCGGTAAGTATTAACTGGATTAAAAAAATGGATAAATGAAGCAATAAGTAAATCAACCAAGATTCTTATTGGCTGATTAAGTCATAAGGATCCTTTGAGAGAGGCCTCTGTCAAATAAGATAGACAAGCCCAAGGAGCATCATACGTCATATAGTCAACCAGAATTCCCAATATTAGGAGCAATGTGCACATACCACTGCATGTCTCATAACTGGACATCCTCTTACTACTCTATTTACCATCTTTAGTTGTTTGTGAGGAACTTGGTCTCCACAAAAGAATGTGAAGGCAGCTTCTAATCCTTCCATCTCCCCCAGAAAATGAGGGCCAATGTCAACTTCTCCCTTAGCTTTCCCAGCAATCCTACCCATTTATCAGATCCATTCCTGAACCAAAATCTCTGGCTTGAACACCTAGCCTCAGCCAACTGTGACAATCTCTAGTGGAGGCTGGGGACAGCACAGAGTGGAAGTGTCTACAAGGGGGTAAAGGGTGGAGACATGGCTAAGCTACTGTGGAGGCATGGTGAAATGCTGCACATTTCCATTGTACACCTGCCCTCCAGGCTAAATCATGGACTCACAAATGGGAGCAGGGATTGAAATGGGTAGAGCATAAAGTAAATCCCTCCGGACTGATGCATAGATGAACCAAGCCCCCGGATGCCTTGTTCCATGACCACCCAAGCAATATGCAGATTAAGTCGGGGAGGGTCAGCAGCTGGTAGACCTGTTGTCTGGGATGCTAGAATAATGAACGGTGAAGGAAAGAGCAAAAAAATACAGGAATGAGTCCACCAATAAATAATTCTTCAGCCTCTCACTTTGTGTATGTATACACACACACACACACACACACACACACACATATATATATATATATATATATGTGTGTGTGTCTATATATATATATGTGTGTGTGTGTGTGTGTGTGTGTGTGTGTGTGTGTGTGTGTGTGTGTGTTTGTGTGTGCATGTGTGTGCATGTGTATGCATGTGTGACTGTATGTATAGATAGATGTATAGACAGATAGATATTGATAAAAATATATAGATTTAGATAGACATGAATATATGTTTGCAGATGACTGCAACTAGGAACAGTCATTGAATCCCCAAATGACTTACCCATTCTACAGGGGGTTTATCCCAAATTAATAACTGATGCCAAAATCATGGCCTGAAACTAAATGCCAAAAAATCTATTATTGTATCTTTTGGGAAGTCATCTACCCCAGGGAACAACCACATCAAGAATATGCCCCTAAGACTTGACCCAGTTGTTCAGGATTTGGGAAGTTACCTTAACAGTGACTTAACTTTTGACCAACACGTGTCTATTGTAAGAAAGTTCTGCTGTATTCATAGGTTCATAGGTTCATACTAGGCTATCTGCCCTAGGGCATTTATAAGCCTAGCCAGAATGTGTTTGGCTTTCGCCACCCATTTTAAATTTATTTTGCTATGCCCTTTGTCGTGGTTAGTATACTGTGCCTCTGTCTAACAGTGACACAGAAGTGATACCCGGGGTAAATCTACGATCTCCCATCCACTCATCAAGATTCCTCTTGAAGAGAGTCAATGAGGGACTCTGCCTAACCTGGACTGGGATTTTATTCCAGAGTGAAGGGAGCCTCTGGGTTATGAATCTGTCCCTCCAGCATGTCCTATTTATTTCAGTGCTGAGGTTCAAGTCTCTCGAGCGCGTAGCTCGATGGGATTTGGATTTTCTGAGGTGCAGCATGTCCATTAATTCCGGGTTGGACATGGCTTTATACATCAGGCACAGATCGCCTCTGAACAGGCGGTATGCCACTGAGTAGAGCTGGAGTTTCTTTAACCGGGCAGCATATGGCATCTGTTTGAGCCCTTTGATCTTCTTCGTGAGGTACTTTTGGGGTCTTTCCAGTTGCTGCAGGTGTCTGGTAAGGTGCATCCCAAAAGGGGCATTGTACTCAATTATGGGCCTGATGAGGGATGAGTAAAGAGGCACGATGACCTCCCCTGATCTAGATGTGAATCCCTTCATGATTAGGTGGGCTATATAAAATGTTTTTCTAACCACTTTGGCCACGTGGTTGTCAAATGAGAGATTGCTATCAACTTGGGTCCCCAGGTCCCTAATTACTTCTTCTGTACTTAATGGATTACCACCTATGTGGTAATTTGTGCACTTTGTTTTTGCCAAAGGGGATGACTATACACTTTTGGCATTTAGCTTGAGGCCATGGCTCTGGCACCAGTTGTCTGTTTCTATGAGGCCCTTTTGGAGGATGCTTGTGTCGGCTGGAGAGTCAATTATGGCGCCCAGTTTGCAGTAATCTGCGAACTTGGTCAGCCACAGTCCTTCCTTGTTGGCCTGTACCTCCGAGAAATATATACCGAACAAGAGAGGTCCCAGGACTGAGCCTTGTGGGACACCACTTGTAACTGGTTTGGAGTCTGACATGGCTCCAGCAATTCTAACCATGTGGGTTCTGTCCTTGAGCCAGTTTGCAATCCATCTAGTGACATAGGGGTTTATATTTAAGCTGGTGAGCTTATCTATAATGCCCGAGTGGGGTATTGTATCAAAGACTTTTGCGAGGTCCAGGTAGGCTGTGTGGACCACCTTCCCCTCGTCAATGGCCTTGGTGACTGTTTCAAAGAAATCAACCAGGTTTAAGAGGCAGGATCTGCCCTTAACAAAGCCGAACTGGGTAGGATCCAATGTTTATAGGTCCCCAATAACTTTATTTATGAGGTCCATGATGATCCTTTCCATAGCTTTGCAGACCAAGTTAGTCAGGCTTATGGGGCAATAGTTTCCAGGATCCGTTGAGGCACCACCTTTATGGAGAGGGACCACTGTTGCTGTACGCCACTCTTTGGGCACATATCCTGTAGTAAGGCTGAGATTGAACAGTAGTTTTATGTTTGGGTTTAGCTCTTCTTGGAGTTCATGTAGGACGCAGCCCGGGACACCATCTGATCCCATTGATGCTGTGTTTTTTGCTTTGGAGAGGGCGGCTCTTACCTGAGCATCTGAGATGTCAGGGTGGCAGCACTCTGCTGGGATAGGTATTTGCCCTTTTGGTGGGGAGGGGGGGGGGGTTTGCGCTGAACCTGTCAGCTAGGATGTTGGCAATGTCTGTGGGTTCGGTGTAATTTTTGTCATTTTGGACTAATTCTGAGCATATCTGGGAATTACCACCCAGGTTCCTAACATAACTAAAGAAAGCCTTGTGATTATCCTTAGTGTCCTGTACAATTTTTGTCTCGAAGCTGGCCTTAGACAATTTTATGTGTGCCCATAGTTTTTTGCTAATACTGATCAGTGATGCCTTCCCTTTTTGGGATTTTGCTCTATCATTTAGTAGCTTCCTCCTTCTATTGTATAGTTTGTTTATGGCTGGGGTCCACCAGACAGGACATCTGCCTTTGGAGGATTGGGTCTTGGTTTTATTTGGGATCGCATGATCCATGCATTCCTGAAGGTGTTCATAGAATGCGTTTATAAAGGATTCTGCGGTCTGGGCAGATTTTCCACAGGCCGGGGCTTTGAAGGATTCCACCTCAGTTTTGAGGAGTGTGAAATTTGCTTTAGAGAAGTTTTTCACTGTGGTTTTCTGGGCAGGGGGTGGGGTCGGGATGTGAATATCCAGTGAGATTAGTTTATGGTCTGATCTTACCAGTGAGGGATACACTTCTGGTCTGGAGCATAGAGTCCCCATGTTGGTGATGATCAGGTCCAGTATGTTTTCCCTCGTGTGGGAGTGGTAACAAGTTGTTCCATAGCATTTGAGTTTATAAATTCTCGGAACCTTTGGGCTAGGGTGTTGGGGCTAGAGTAATGCTCCCAGTCTATGTTTGGGTAGTTGAAGTCGCCCAATATAATGGTGTTTGGAGAGACCTTCATATTTTCCAGTGTTCTCAGGAAGGCCGAGTGGGGTTCCTGGGTTTGGGAGGGTGGTCTGTAGCAGGCTATAAACTGGAAGGCAGTTTTACCCACTGTTAGTTGCACATGGATAGTCTGTGATGCTTCGTGCTTTGCCACCAACCTGGAGGTGTGGGTATCTTTGATGAATATCAATACTCCCTCTCCTTTTGTGGTTCGGTCGAAGTTTTGGGGCCGAAAAGCATGATATGAGGTATAACTTGGTAGTGCTGGGGTGCTCTCGGGAGCCCTGAACCAGGTTTCTGTTACTGCACAGATATCAATGTTCTCCATGCTAAGGAGAGTTTTGAGTGCGTGCATCTTGAGGTTTAGACTTCTGGCGTTGAGTAGCATTACTCTTAGTTTCTTATCCCTTGTGATACCTATGGAGGTGGGTTTGTCTTTTGAGCCTTGCCTAAAAAAGGCACTATGGGGGTAGCAAGAGCCTTTGCCAATATCCGAAAGCCCAGGGGTGACAGGTGCAAGCCATCCCTAGCGAAGCATTGTGGCTTGTCGAGCATATCATCCCAAGCTGACAGGCATTGGATCCCCTTTGAATGACACCAGTACTTAAGCCAATTGTTGAAATTGATCATCTTGTCTTCATATTGTGGCATCATTCTTAGTGAGGGTAAGATGCTACTCAAGGTCAGGGTCATACCGGCCTGGGCTACATGCTCAGAGAGCTCCTTTATGTCTCTTTTCATGTAGTCCAGGGAGGTACGTCTCAGGTCATTCAAACCAGCATGGACAATGACTGAGTCATATTTGTACTTGCCTTGGAGTGACCTGAGTGCTTGTGTTATGTGGCTGATCCTAGTGCCCGACAGGCTGCTCACCGTGACCCTCTCCTTGTTCAGCCTGGTGAGCGGGACATCAGTGTGCCTGACGATAGAGTCACCTATTACAAGTGTATCAGGTGTGTTGTTTAGTCTTAAGGGCTGTGACTGTTTGGCACACTGGCTTTGTGAGATATGTGTTGCACGTGTTTTGTTTTGGGGTAGCGGCTGCTTGGGTGTCTGCTTTGGAGGTCTCTGCTGCTTCGGCAGATCTTTATTTAGAGCCTCCAAGTATGTTTTTGTGTGGTTATGTGTTTGGTTTGCTGTCGTGGTAGGTCTATGTGAGACTGGAATTGTAGTGAGTGTGGTTTCCTTCTCCTCCTGACTGGTTATGCCAGTACTGAGTTGAGAGAGCTTAGCCTCCAGTTTGGCTATATGGTTGCATCTCTCACATGTGTTGGAATTTGTTGGGAGGAGGAGAGGGTTGTCTGTGTACATGAGGCAGTTGTAACATTGCCTCAAGATTCCAAGATTCACCAGCTGGACTGGAGAGGAGATTGACAACTGACCTTTGGACATGCTAGAATAATATTGGGAATTCCTTAATAATTGAAAACCAGGGCCAATGGGGAGTGAGGGTGTAGTGCTTTTAATTTTTAGTGCTGACTTATATAATTGCTTTAGTGAGCAAGTGCCAGGTAACTTGTGCAATGTGTTACAGGTAACTTAAATGCAAAAACGACAAACAGTAACTTTCTTTCAAGTGAAATAAGCTTATAAGCAAAGAGATTATATCTAGATGTAGGGATGCCTTTACTCAGCTCTCCTTAGGCCAATTATTGAATATAAAGCCCCCTTTGGCATGCATCTCTCCAGACACATGAAACAATTGGAACACCCACAGAGATCCCTTACTAAAAGGATACAAGGCCTAACCAACATTCCCTACGTGGACCAACTCAAAGCCTTTTCACTATACTTGGTATGCTACAGACTGCTAAGAGGTGACCTCTGTCTGGCATGCAAGGCATCCTCCGACCCATTACCAATGGATTTACTGTACATCAGGAAAAGCCAAGTGGTATCAGAAATACTTGGTCAAGGGATCTAAACCTCTTCTGCAATATCAACAGAATGGTTTGGAGGGGCGTGTACATCTTGCTGAGGATACTGTTGCTGCTACTGCTGTGGAACAGACTCTCCATCCACACAAAACAAAGTTCATCCCTGTCCATAGTCAAATGTAACTTGGATCTATGAATGAGGAATCGAAAATTAACCCCAAGACTGCCCCCTGTGCTAGTAATGGGCAGAAACAACTTCTAAATGCTTTATCCCATGCATGGGTCCCCTCAAATTATCTATGATATGATCCCATTTATTCTCTTTAGGGTTAATTGAAAGACACACTGATACTGGAAATACTGCGCATACAACTCAGCTCAAACAGTGAAAAAGGCAGTTTAATACCAAAAAACAAATATCACCAACAAGTTAAGGGCTTTCATCTGGCTAGCAGACTTCCTCAGAACAAACTTACCCTAAGACTACCCCCTGTACTACTAATGGACAGAAACAACTTCTAAATGCTTTATCCCATGCATGGGTCCCCTCAAATTATCTATGGTATGATCCAATTTATTCTCTTTAGGGATAATATATAATTATCAACCATGGGATAGATAAGGCCAATCTGTACCCAAATGGGATATATGAATTTGACCACAAAAAAGGAAACAGGCTAGGCTTAAAATGGCCCACAAGGGCAGCTAGCCTAGTAATTACCTATGAATATATATATATATATATATATATATATATATATATATATATATATGTGTGTGTGTATATATATATATATATATATATATATATATACATATCTAGTCTTCTCTATGAATGTATACACACACACACACACACACACACACACACACACACACACACACACACATATCTATATATATATATACATACATATATACACATATAGACAGATATAATCAATCAAGCATGCCTCTGATCCCCATATAGTTGAGCAGAACCAATTGACTATACTACCTGTCAAAACTATGGCTTAGCAATCCAAAACCCAGCACTGAGTCATGTATCTTTGTCAGCCACAAGCACATATTCTGTGAATTGTTCCATATGGCAAAACAGAAAATGCACATACTGTGACTGGAAATAAAATGCACACATCTCAACTTTGCTACACCAATAAATATGAAATCTTGCCGCTGAATATCTAAAAAACACCAGCAATCACATTCTCCATAATACCATACAGTAAATAAGTCCACATGTATGTACATGAAGAATTTGCCCCATCACTCCTCCAATATGCCTCCAGCTCCCCCTTATATAAAAGAATCCATGCAGATAAAAGAGAAAAGCCCACACACAGTGAATCACTATAGTTTACAAAATAGAAACCACACAAGCAGCAATTTTAAAAGTGTACCTCTTCACTTTACTGACCCAATATATGCAACAGACTGCCAGTGAATATCTGGAAACTGCCTTGAGAGTTATGATCTCCACAACACCATACCCTCCAGTACTCTACATGCTGTTGTCAACCGTAGTGTATTCAACAAGTGAGTCTCTTTATTAATATATATATATATATATATATATATATATATATATATATATATGTATATATGTATGTATGTATTTAAAAGGAATTAAGTCAGGTATGATTGCTGTGCATACAGGCATCTATCTGCCAAATGTTTTTCTTTTCTGCCCATGTGTTTGTGTTTTTTGTGTGCAGGATGTCCAGATGAAGCTAGGATCCAAAGGGTACCTATTTTGGGAATGTGAGGGCTACTGCTTTATTGTTTGCAAATTGTTCTCTTAGCATCAAGTGATAATGATCTTCGGTATGCACTGAAGCAGTTTGTTGCTCACTAAGAAATGACAGAAATGAAAATCAGCACCTTCCAATCAGATGCCTTAGTTCTCACCTAGAAAAGAATACTGATTCTCTGCAGGTAAGGGTTAGATGAAGTAATTTAAGTATCATGGTATTTTGTTCACCAGTGAAGTTAGTGGAAATTAGGAAACTGATCAATGGATGGATACAGAGGCAGCAGTACTGCAGGTATTGTACCAGGATGTGGTGAAATCAAAAGTAGAAAAAGAACTCCAAAACCAACACAAACCCAGCTGTGGAAAACAGGAAATCTAAGGTGTAGTAAAGCACCCGACTCCACGGCCTTGAATTGACACTTTATTTGACAAGAAACAAAACAGACTGAGCGCTTTCGTCTCCACCCTGGAGACCTCTTCAGAATCAATTACATCAAACAACAGAGACGTATATATACTATAAGCAATATGATTAATTAGGATAATGGTGCTCAATTAATCAATAAAACAATAATACAATAAATAAAAATAAAAATACAAATACTATATGGAAAATGTCAGTAGTGAGCTGGATAATTACCCTACACCTACACTTCTACAGGGTTCATATTGTATTAAACATTACTAAAACAACATTTAATTAGCACTAAGATTACCTGGATGTTAATTTAATGAAAGATGAAGAAGTGAAAAGATACAGTTCAGCCCTATACCGGAAGGAGCACTTCTCTAATGCATATTTACATTTTGAGAGCGACCATCCCTTATTATTGAAAAAGAATATTATAAAGGGTCAGATGATCAGGGCTTCTAGGATGACAAGTAAAGAAGATGTCTTCTTAAATGAGTTAAATAGTCTAGAAAACATGTTTTCTCAAAGAGGATATCCCATTGAAGTGATTGAAGAAGCCAAACAAATGTGTTATTACACATAGGATTACTAGATACACCCCTTTGCTAAACAATCCTATATTAAATGGAAGTGTACCTACACAGAATGGGGGATGTACGTTCGATTCAAGCCAGAGTGTTTTAAATTCCATCAACAATACCCCATACCTGACTTTGACATACCATAAGAATATTGAATGGTTGAAAAAAAGTATTAACAGCGTATGGGATTTGTTTAATAGTATTCCCACTAGAGTAGATGTATTTAAAAACAGACTCATGTATAGTTATAGAAGAAATTATAACTTAAAAAACATTTTGGAAAATGGAAAAGAACGACAAAATGATGATAACTCTGTGACTTATAATCACAAAAGAGGAACTTTTAAATGCAACAGTTGTGCTCAATGCCCATTCATAGCAGGCGAAAAATCTATTCATTTACCAAGTTTACATACCACACTAAAAGCGAGAAAATATAGTAGTTGCTACACCAAAGGTCTAGTCTATTTAGCATACTGTTCATTTTGTTGGAGCTTCTACGTAGGGAAAATGGAGAGACACCTACGTAGAAGAATTTATGAACATATAAGAGACATTAATCTTAAAAATGTCAATAATGCTCTATGTAGACATTCTACAGTATGTCCTAATGCTAATTTTAAATTCTGGGTTTTAGAAGTTGTTGATAGTCCAGATAGAGGGGGAGACTGGACTACGAAATTATTATACAGAGAAATGATGTGGCAACTTAGATTAGACGCCTGTAATGGAAAGGGTTTGAACAATTGTATATCTATTGTACCAGCGTTAAAAGTTTTAGCTTTGGACCCTAAAAAACACTATTTAAGTGGAAAATAGTGTCTAAATTTTGCAGTTCGCATCCCATTTTATTAATTCATCCATTTTTATACACACACACATTTTATCATTCAAGATGGTCATTTATTATGTAGATATATTTATATATTCACGTATTATATATTGTTATATATTTATATTTATTTACATATTCATTTATATTTA
Organism: Protopterus annectens; assembly: GCF_019279795.1. Taxonomy (NCBI): domain Eukaryota; kingdom Metazoa; phylum Chordata; order Ceratodontiformes; family Protopteridae; genus Protopterus; species Protopterus annectens. The sequence continues at coordinate 1,207,637,349 of NC_056739.1, read as the reverse complement.
TATATTTATATTTATATTTTTATATATTTATACATTTATATTTATATATTTAAATAGTCACATACACATACTTTTAGATTTTTTATATATTTATCTATAAATTTATTAAGTCTACATACTATTATAATACTTTATAATACTTTATTATTTTTTCACCACTACCATTAATATTAATATACACATTTTGTAACACAAGATGTTATGCACTTTTCTATTCTATTCTTATTTTTATTTTCACCAACAAGATACAAGAATTAAAACAACAGTTATATAGTATACAGTCAGTTGACATCATTAGGCTTTATTTCATTTTCATTTTTTACATTTTAATCTTAGTGCTAATTAAATGTTGTTTTAGTAATGTTTAATACAATATGAACCCTGTAGAAGTGTAGGTGTAGGGTAATTATCCAGCTCACTACTGACATTTTCCATATAGTATTTGTATTTTTATTTTTATTTATTGTATTATTGTTTTATTGATTAATTGAGCACCATTATCCTAATTAATCATATTGCTTATAGTATATATACGTCTCTGTTGTTTGATGTAATTGATTCTGAAGAGGTCTCCAGGGTGGAGACGAAAGCGCTCAATCTGTTTTGTTTCTTGTCAAATAAAGTGTCAATTCAAGGCCGTGGAGTCGGGTGCTTTACTACACCTTAGATTTCCTGTTTTCCACAGCTGGGTTTGTGTAGGATGTGGTGAAATGAAAACTGTGTCATAGAGCAAAGCTTTCATTTTATCACACAGTGTCTGTCCCAGTTCTCAGCTATGGCCACAAGCTTTGGATAGTGAAAGAAAGGATGAGATCTCATGTAGAAATCGCAGTAAGCTTACTCTCTTTGGCAGAGTGAGGAGATCGGCAGTCCAAGAGGATCTTGGACTTAGTTACTGCTCCTCTGTGTTGAGAAGCATCAGATAAGGTGTCTGGGCACCTTCTGAAGGTGCTTCTGAGGACCGTCCATTGGAAATGTACCTGGCAGTACCCATTGAGAACACAGCCAAGACACATCAAAGGGATTATATCTTTCAGCTTCTCATGAACACTTTTAGATCCCACAAGGTACGCTGTAATGATTCTGGGGACAGGGAATCCTAGCCTACTGTGCCCTGCTTGCCTGTGTCTTTGACCCTCACCAGGGCAAGCAGTTTAGAAAACAGATAGATGGATTTGTCTGTATGTGTAACAAAATAGTTCTATTTATTAGTGACTTGTGTAAATTTATTTTTATAGTTGTAGAAATAGTCACCCTACTTGTGTGAGTTATTTAGCTTATTAAACTTTTTGCAGTGATTATCTTAGCTGAATAATATGGTCTTCAATATGCACTGCCATGTTTTCTTTATGCAGACCATCCCGTTCAAACTCATTGCCTCTATATTTACAGTTTTATTGTGATCTCTATTTATCTTCATTTATGTCTTTCACATATATGTCCTCTTGGAAATATACTATTTTCATCCTTTTATGTCTGTTGTTACTGTTTTAAAATATGCAATCATTTAATAATTAGTAATACTTTTGCCCATTTGAATGTAATTTTGGTTAGGCATGAAAGTGTGTGTTTTATGGCCTAGCAAACATGCTTACATTTTTTAAAAATAGTTTATTCATCTGTATAAGACTTGGATTATTTTAAACAAATCACTTTTATTTAAAACATAAGAAAAAAACAAGTTGCCATGCTATGGTCATGAATAACACTTTATGGAATATCAAATAATTTAGAAATGGCTATCATCTGACAGTAGCCGCTTCCTCTTGTACAATAATAACATCTTAAAAAAACTTTTATAGCAATAATAATATGATTGTGTCAATCTGGTATGTTCTTGAAATACTGTGCCTCAGATATCTCTTGTTTGCTCTTACTGGAGCATGCTCTGGAACTTTTTGTAGAATGCCCACAGGAAAGGGAGAACAAAGAATGTGCCCTCAATTTAGAAGAAAATAATCTAAGAGAAGAATTGCTTGATTTAATAGAGATGGACAGACATATTAAGATCAATGAGAGAAATAGACTACAGAAAGCCAATAAAACCAGAAAAGTTAGAAGTTTGATAAAACAAGTGAACACAGTAATTAGGACTGGTCATAGAAATTCATGAGATATAACAGAAGTCAATAAGATATATTACTCTGCAGCTAAATTAATGACAGATAAAGTCTTACCACAAAAACACAGGGCAGTAAGGGAAAGGAAGGGGAGAAGTCAGGTGCCATCGTGGAAGTATCAAAGAGAGAAAACTATAAAGCAATTAAGACAAGAACTGTCACTGTTAGTGCAGAAGAGGAAACAGATAAAAATACTCAGAAAGATAGACGTGATAAAGACAATGTACATTATCACAACAGATTAGAATCTATCATGCACCACTCCAAATAATAAGCTAAAAATATCAACCCAGACAGAAAAACTTAGAAGATATGTAAATAAATGTAAAGGAATTGGGAAACAAGGCAAAAGGAATTGAAACGCCACCAAAATAAAGACGAAATAGATTCATTTGAGAAAAATATCTATGAAGATACTATGGAACAGAACATAGATGCTGAAGGGACAGACGTAGTAAAGGAAAGAATACGAAGTTCAAATGTACAGGATATGAAATGGGATGAAGTAACAGCCAGAGAGACTGAAACAAAGTTAAAAAAAGTTCCTAATTGCAAAACCCCAGACCCAGATACAGTACCTAACTTTTGGATAAAAGTATTAACATCTTTACATGAAGATTTAGCCATGAGTAAGAACTATTTATATGCACACCCAAAACAGACACCAACCTGGTTAACAAAAGGAAAAATAATACTCCTACATAAGAGTGAACCTGCAAAGCTATCCTAAATATTATAGACCGATCACTTGCCTTCCAACGATGTGTAAACTATACACTGGAATTAATGCAAACAGAGTTTGTAGTCAATTAGAAGAAAACTCAATCATGGCAATAGAACAAAAGGGTAACAAAAGAAAGTCATATGGAACAAAGGATCATCTGTTGTTAATAAAGTCATAATGGAGAACTGTAAAAAGTGGAAGAATTTAAGTATGGCATGGATTGACTACAAAAAAGCATTTGACAGTATTCCACATTCATGGATAAAAGAGTTCATAAAAATGTATGAGATATACCCTAATTATATTACAGTGACCATGAAATAGGGGCAAAACATTTCGCAGTTAAACCATGATAAAGGACAAATTATTGTTCCAGGGAAAACAATTCAAAGGGGGATATTCCAGGGTGACTCTTTGTCACTGCTGCTCTTTTGTCTTGCCCTTAACCCATTAAGCTTTCTACTTAACAAATTAGGTCATGGCCACAATTTGGCTCCCAGAAAACAAAGTATAAAGACTTCTCATCTCCTTTTTGTAGATGATTTAAAACTGTATATTTCATAAGATGAGGAACTGAAAGCGCAACTGCAAGTGGTCAGAACTTTTTTCAGATAATATCAGTATCTAGTTGTTCTTTGTGGCTTAGCTTTGACTGATTCAGTAGACATCTGGATACAGAAAGCCTAAAAGTATATTTTTGGCACTTAATCTGTTAACTAAACTGCTGCAGTTATTAATTTGCTTGAGATACCTTGTCTTGATGTCTGCATTTTGTTTTACTTAACAAAACTGCTGCATTTATTAATTTGCTTGAGATAGCTTGTCTCGGGTCTTGGTGTCTGCATTTTGTTTTACTTAACAAAACTGCTGCATGTATTAATTTGCTTGAGATAGCTTATCTTGGGTCTTGGTGTCTGCATTTTGTTTTCTGTTTTACTGATAGTTAAGAAAACTATAGTGCTGTTAATATTTGCTTGATATTTCTGATCACTGTCTAGATCCTGTTCAGCTGGTTTCATAGCGGGGTTGGCTACCTTCTTTTGAAGTAGTCATCCAAGGTGTGCAGCACATCTTTTTGTGTTATCTGATTCCTTGAGGCTCTTAAGTTTTCATTTACACCACCGTATAATAAGTTACAATTCTGTGAGACAGTATTAGTTTCTAGTTGTTCTCTGTGGCTTAGTTTTGACTGATTCAATAGACATCTGGATACAGAAAGCATATACGTATATTTCTGGCACTTAATCTGTTAACTAAACTGCTGCATTTATTAATTTGCTTGAGATACCTTACCTTGGTGTCTGAATTGTGTTTTACTTAACAAAACAGCTGCATCTATTAAGTTGCTTGAGATAGCTGGTCTTCAGTCTTGATGTCTGCATTTTGTTCCCACCCTTCATCCCTCCCTATTGGTGTCTTGGTCTTATACTTGATGGATTTGCTGTTGCCCGCCCTACTGTATACTTGATCTGGGACACTCCTCTCAGTCTAGTGTCATTCTACCTAATACAGAGAGAACATTTGAGAAGGCCAACCCACTTAGGTTCTTAGCCTTGAATTATCTTCTGTTCCTCCTTTCTCTCATTCCACTTTACTAAAAAAAAAAAAACTTTGCTAAAATCTCCTTGTGTGTTCTGATTGAGTGTGCTTCTTGGCACTTTTTAACTGTTCAGAGTTGAACAAAACAATAATTAAATTCAGTTTAGAATACATTTTGAATAAATTGCATTTATTTAAACTGTATTTGCTTTAATATTGCTACACACTCAAGTGTCCTAGCTTGCATTGCACTTGAATTGTTTTTAGTGTGATTTTAGCTGCTTTTCTATATAAAAAAAAACTTCTAAGCTTGTTTCCTGCCTTTCCTATAACTAGTCTAGTCCAGATACAGATTTACTGTATCCAGGACTGTTTGTAAGCTTCTGAGCCCCCCAAGATTTTCTGTGTTGGAGGGAAGCCTTCTAGCTTATCAATGGGGGTGGTAAGCACTAGGTAGCCTATCTACCACAGGAGGAGTGTTTTTTGGCACATAAATTGTAGTTTATTGGCCATTTTGGGTAGTTATTTCTCTCTCTTTCAACTTTCTGGTTTAAAGGCCTGCATTTGCGCTTGTTTAACAACTTTCCTGCAACTAGTCTAGTTCAGATACAGATTTGCTGTATCCAGGACTGTTTGTAAGCTTCTGAGCCCCCAAGCCTTTCTGTGTTAGAGGGAAGCCTTCTAGCTTATCAGTTTGAATGGTAAGCACTAGGTAGACTATCTACCACAAGAGGAGTGGTTTCTGGCCCATAAATTGCAGTTTATTGGCAGATTGGGCATTTTTCCCATCTCTTTCAACTTTCTGGTTTAAAAGTCCACTTTTGCACTTGTTTCCTGCCTTTCCTGTAACTTGTCTAGTCCAGATACAGATTTACTGTATCCAGGACTATTTGTAAACTTCTGAGTGGTGCAAAAAAGTCTGATCTTCAATTTTTCCCTTAGATCTGCTAGTTCTCTCGTCTCCTGCACGTTTACTAGCTTATTAGTCTAGCACTTTACCAGACATCTTGTAGCAATTATTGTAGCCCACAAAAGTGCTACCAGCACTAAATGTTCTAGAAGGAAACAGCTCCAGTACTTATTATTAATGCCCACCCCTCCAGGCATGTCTAAAGGTCAGTTCTCTATGCTTTCTCCTATTAATCTGGTGAACTTAAGCATTATGAGGCAATGTAGCAACTGCCTCATGTACACTGACAACCCTCTCCTCTTACCTCCCAGCACTCAGACTTCTGAGAGATGCACTTATATATCCTAATTGGAAGCCACTCACTCTCCAGCCAAGACCAGAATAGCTGGCCAAGAGGAGAAGGTCAACAATGGCACCACACCACACGGAACACGTAGCCCTCCAAAACATACACCAGCGCTGCCTTCACATAAAAGCACAAACCACACACCCACCTTCACGGAGGCTCTCAATAAAAATCTACCCAAACAGCAGAGACCTCCAAGGCAGAAACACACTTGACCACCACAACACAACACTAACCACGAGACACATAACTCTCCTAAACAATGTGCCACTCAACCAAAGCTCCTAAGGCAAAACAGCATGTCCAACACACTAGACATAGGTGATTTGATAGTGAGGCACACTGATGTCCCACTCACTAGGTTGAATAAGGAGAAAGTAACAGTCAGCTGCCTGTCAGGTACCAGGATCCACCACATAACACATGCACTCAGGTCCCTCAACAACAGGTACAAATATGACTCTGTAATTGTACATGTGGGTTTGAATGACCTGAGACGTACTCCTTGGACTACATGAAAAGAGACATGGAGGAGCTCTCAGATTATGTAGCCCAGGCGGGTATGACCCTAGCCCTGAGCAGTCTCCTCCCATCACTCAGAATGATACCACAATACAAGCAGAAAATGATTGATTTCAACAATTGGCTAAGTTTCTAGTGTCATTCAAAAGGGATCCAGTATCTGTCTGCCTGGAACGACATGATTGACAGACCTCGATGCTTTGCCAGAGATGGCCTGCATCTGTCACCCCTGGGCTTCCAGATACTGGCCAAGGCTCTTGTCACCCCTATAGTGCCTTTTTTTAGGTGGTGTTCCAAAGGCCAAATTACCACCGTAACAGCTACAAACAAATGCAATCTGAGGGTCATGCTGCTCAATGCTAAAAGTCTAAATCTCAAAATGCACTCACTAGAAGCACTCCTTAAAGTGGAGAACATTGACATTTGTGCTTTAACAGAGACCTGGTTCCAGGTAGCAGAAAGCACCCCTGCACTACCAGGCTATAACCCATTCCACACCTTTTGGCCCCAGAACTTGGACCGAAGCTCCAAAGGCAGTGGTGTTTCTATATTCATAAAGGATGGGCACATCTCCAGACTGGTAGCCCAACATATGCATCAGAGATACTTCAGGTGCAGCTAACATTGGGTAAGACAGTGATTCAGGTTGTTACCTGCTATAGGTCACCAACCATGTCCCAAGGCTCACACTCCACGTTCCTAAGCACCCTGGAGAATATTAGGGTCCAACCTAACACTCTCATACTGGTCTACCCCTCCATTAACTGGGAAAACTACTCATCTACCAATACAATTGCCCAACGTTTCCTGGAATTCATAAATTCCAATGCGCTCGACCAGCTCATTCTTACCCCCACTAGAAGTAGAAACATCCTTGACCTGGTCATTACTAACATGGGCGACCATTGCTCTACATCAATAGTAAACTCCAACCTGGTTAGATCCAACTACAAACTAATCACCTTGGAAATCCACATCCCTCCCACCCCACCCCCACAAAGGTAACCACCATGAAAAACTTCTCCAAAGCTAATTTTGGGCTCCTAAAAACAGAGGTGGCTAACTTCACAGCACCCATGCAAATGGAGAATACTTGCATGACCGCTGAATCATACTGGGATGCACTGTACGAACATGCACACAAATGCATGGATCTCACCATACCCAATAGAACCAAGATGCTCTCCTCCAAAAAAAAAGGAAGCCAATCTGGTGGTCCCCTGCCATAGACAGACTCTACAGCAGAAGGAGGAAACTGATGCAGAATAAGGTGAAGTCCCAAGACTGGAAAAACTCCCTTATCAGCCTCAACAAAAAGTTGAGATCCCTCATCAAATCCTCTAAAGCTAGCTATGAAAACAGAATTGCAGCAGATAGTAAAGACAACCACAATGCCTTCTATAGTTATGTAAAGAACCTCCACAGCAATACCCAGATTTGCTCTGAGTTACTGCACAATGGTAACTCCTATACCAAGCCAACAGATATTGCCAAAATACTGGCTGACAGATTCAGTGCCAACTTTACCCCCACAAAGGACCAATCACAATACCAGTAGATTGCCAGGCACCCAGTATTACTGCTGCACAGGTTAATACAGCACTGTCCAAGGCCAAGAATACAGCTTCTATGGGACCTGATAATATCCCTGGCTGTGTTCTACATGAACTACAGAGTGAACTGGCACATCACCTGTGTGCCCTGTTGAATAACAGCCTTACCTCAAGCTTTGTCCCTACCGAATGGCGCACTGCTACAGTCATCCCTTTCCACAAAGGAGGAGCAACTACAGACCCTGGGAACTATCGTCCCATTAGCCTGATGAGTCTGATATGCAAAGCTATGGAATGCATCATCATGGACCTAATAAACAAGGATATAGGGAATCTCCAAACTCTGGACCCCACACAGTTTGGTTTTGTGAAGGGTAGATCATGCCTGCTCAACCTGGTCAACTTCTTTGAATCAGTCACCAGAGCTGTGGATGAAGGCAAGGTGGTTCATACAGCCTACCTTGATCTGGCCAAGACCTTTGATACCATTCCCCACTCAGGAATCATAGAAAAACTCAGTAAGCTAGGTATCAACCCCTATAGCACTAGGTGGGTTGCAAACTGGCTCACAGATGGAGCACACAGTGTGAAAGTAGCTGACTCCAAGTCTGACTGCCGACCTGTCACAAGTGGAGTCCCACAGGGTTCGGTCTTGGGTCCTCTCCTGTTTGGTATCTACTTCTCTAAAGTCCAGGCCAACATGAAGGGACTCTGACAAAGTTCACAAACGATTGCAGGATGGGAGCTATTATTAATTCCTGAAGTGATGCTGACATCCTACAGACAGGCCTCACTAAGACCAATGACTGATGTCAGAAACATGGCCTTAAGCTCAATGCCAAAAAATGTGTCATCATCCCTTTTGCGAAAAACCTGGTTCCCATGAATTACCACATCGATGGTAGTCCACTGAACACAGAAGGAGTTGTAGGAGATCTGGGAATACAGGCTGACAGCAACCTCTCTTTTGACCACCACATTGCCACTGTGGTCAGAAAGTCCTTCTATGTGGTACATCTCATTACTAAGGGTTTTGCATCCAGGAAGAAAGAGGTCATTGTCCCCCTCTACTCTTCCCTCATTAGGTCAGTCATTGAGTACAATGCCCCATTTGGCATGTACCTCACTAGACACCTGTAACAACTGGAGAAGCCACAAAAGTACCTCACAAAGAGGATCCTAGGCCTTAAACACTTGTCCTATTTGGACAGACTCAAAAAACTCCAACTATTCTCTGTCTCATATCACCTGCTTACAGACGATCTCTGCTTGACTTATAAATCCATGTCTGATCCAGCTCTGTCAGAAATGCTACATCTAAAGAAATCCCAATCCCTCTGCACTACATGCTCCAGAGACCTCAACCTCAATACCACAATCAACAGAACACGCTGGAGGGACAGGTTCATAACCCAGAGACTGCCCATGCTGTGGAGTAGACTTCCCTTACATGTCAAACAGAGCACCTCACTGGCTCTCTTCAAGAAAAATTTTGATGAGTGGATTGGAAATAGAAAATTCATTCCGGGGATAACTCCAGTGGCTGTACTCGACAGAGGCACTGGGAACTTAGGTCGGATGGCACGATGCCAGGCTAATCCTATAAGCTAGGCTTGTAAAGGCTCCAAGGCCATTAGTCTAGTACACACCTATGAACCTATGAACATATAAGAATGTAATTTGGTCTTGATAAATGTGCAACAGCAGCCTTTAAAGCAGGAAAGCTGCAGCATAAGAAAACATCAGCCTGGGAGAGGAATGTGACATAAAAGAACTTGAGCAAGAGGGAGTATATAAATATTTTGGAATTGATGAAGGATCAGCAATAAAACATGAACAAATGCAGATAAAACTTAGGAATATTTTAGAATACTAAAATTAATACTGAAAACAGCACTGACATCAAGGAACAAAGTCCAAGCTATAAACCAATTTGCCTTTCCTGTCCTAACTTACAGTTTTTGAGAGACTGACTGGCCCAAAATGTGTTGGTTTGGTTGGACAAGAAAGCAAGTAGGATGCTTCATGCTTATCAAATGATTTGTAAAAACTAGTGTATACCAAGACTATATATTCCCCATTCTGAAGGAGGTATGAGCCTTCTCGAAACTGATTTTATGTATACATCTGCAATCGTAGAACTATATCCATATCTGCTGACCTCACAAGCCCCAAATGTAGTGAACGTTTTAAAACATGAGGGGAATAAGTCTAAGATGACTTCCCTGCTTAGTTTGCTGGAAGCATATCAGTGTCCAGCAGGAATGGAAATCAAACCAAAAGAAGATAAAAATCAGGCAGCAACTGAATGTGCCCCAAAACAAAAAAAAAATAAGAATATAAGGTGAAGAATCAGATGAGAATGCAAGAAATGTGGAAAATGCATAAATATAGTTGCAAGTACAGAAAACTGTTGAAACAATCTCATGTTGATCAGGACGGAATGCAGAGATAGTTAAGGAGAGGTGAATTTAAACCAAAAGATGAAAGGTTAATATTAGTGGCCCAAGATAGTGGACTACATACACATTGGTGTACAAAATCCATTGAACATGTGAGAGAAACAGATAAGTGTAGGTTTTGTAAAGTAGAATTAGAAAAAGTCACACATCTTGTTGCTGGTTGTGATATACTAATAGCAGAAGGACTGTATACTGAAAGGCATAATAATGTGGCAAGACTGTTGCATTGGAGATTATGCAAAGATTATAATACTGAAGTGGCTGAAAAACATTGGAAACATGAGCCACAAAGCATTATAGAAAACGATGAAGTTTATATCACATGGGATCACCTATAACGAACAGTTCAAAAAGCAAATGTGAGAAAAACAGATATTGTAGTTCATGAATGGAATACAAAAGTAGCACTGATCATTGAAATTGCTACATCCAGTGACTATAGTGACTTACGTACAGACAGACACAAAGTCATAAAATACCAGGATTTGCAGGCAGAAATGAGGGCCCTGTGGAAGAAGGATACCCAGACAGTTCCAATAATGGTAGGAGCAGCGGGTCTTATAAAAAAGAATTTAGGATCGTAGTTCCATATGTTGCCTATACATATAATTCTGTATGAATTGCAGAAGGAGCCATTAGTGGGTACACTGCAGGTGCTGCAAAGAGCACTACTGGCTAACAACAAAGACTGAAACAATACCGACTTCATGACCTTTAATCATACTTTGTCTTAGGAATGGGGCCCATTCCCATCATGGAGTTAGAAACCCAAAAGACTTGGAGAAATTAAAAAAAGAGCAAAATGAAGGATTGTATGAGATCATGTATGTTTTTTTTTTTTGGGGGGGGGTTCTCTTTTCTCTAGTGTTGTGCAAGTGTGGCATTGGTATATTTAAGTTTGGCAGTGTAAGGGGGTTTAAACAAGAATCAGATATCCCAATTTGTGAGCAATTGCATTTGGAGGTGTCATAGAAGAAGCTATAATTCTATTTTGATAAACTAATAAAAATACTTTCCTCAGCCTTCTCTGATGTACATCTCTCACAAAAACACTGTACAGAAAGATAAAACATAGCCAAAGCACATCTGTAGAACAACAGTTACAAGTTTATAACTTTCTTTATTCCCTAATTGTCCAAATTCTCTAGAATTTACAACATTTGTTTATTACTGGAAAGTATGACTGGGTAATGCCCATTTTCAGCGGAGGCCTGGGGAGAAAAGCTCTGTTTGCTTACATTGCATTATACTAAGTTCCAGTTAAACACAGAGTAGTTACATTTTTATTTACATTTATACACAAACAGTAGTTACATTTATACATCCTAAGATTTTACAGAAGTGAAAGTTATTAAAGAGAAAGCCCACATACAACTTACTGGATTGTACAGGCAGCAGTTACGTATAAAAAATTGTTTTGTCATTGCAGTTAGAGGTTGAGTGTATTCTGTTTAAGGAGAGTATTTGGAAAGTATCATATGGTGACCACAAAGTCTCAACCCTGAAGCATTTAAATAAAAGTCTCAACTTTGAAGCATTTAAATAATCAGTTTGGGAGAAGCAATACATCAGTATAATCTCACCAGCAATTTCATACCTCCTACCCCTAGCCAGCAGGCAGAAAATTGATCTTTTATGTACACACAACTGTCACTGTCACCTCAACCTTTAACCCCAGCCACCCCATAAAATTAAAATTAATAAACCAAATATACTGACAGTCATATGAAATCTTCTTCTTCTCTTTCGTTAAGGGTCGCCACAGCGGATCATCTGTTTCCATTTCTTCCTGTCCTCTGCATATTGCTCTGTCACACCAGCCACCTGCATGTCCTTTCTCACCACATCCATAAACCTTATCTTAGGGCTTCCTCTCTTCCTCTTAGCTGGCAGCTCCATCTTTAGCATCCTTTTCCCAATATATCCAGCATCCATCCTCAGCACATGTCCACAGCGGATCATCTGTTTCCATTTCTTCCTGTCCTCTGCATATTGCTCTGTCACACCAGCCACCTGCATGTCCTTTCTCACCACATCCATAAACCTTACCTTAGGGCTTCCTCTTTTCCTCTTAGCTGGCAGCTCCATCTTTAGCATCCTTTTCCCAATATATCCAGCATCCATCCTCAGCACATGTCCAAACCAACGCAATCTCACCTCTCTGGCTTTGTCTCCAAACCGTCCAACCTGACCCTCTAATATAAACTGAAAAAATATTCTCTCTATCTCTTGATAAACCCAAAATATAATAATTAAAACATTTTAAACCTCTATAACAAAGCTAAATGCAAATGTATCCAAACAAATCAGTAAACACCAATCTACTATCCTTACCTTTTTTAGTTAATTTACATTTATCATAAATATATGACCTTGTTTTTCTCAGTTTCTCTTAAAGGTCTTCCAAAGTTTCTTAATCATTCCCCACATACTGCATACTGCTCTTTGGAAAGATTCCCCCAGGGAATGAACAACCATCCATATCCCTAAGCAGAGGGTTATTCCAAACTAGGGGGACATTTCTTGCCTACAAATATCTATGTAACAGTCCCATGGGAAGGAATAAGGTACATTTGCAATATTCTTCACCCAAGTCTAAAACCTAAAGACAGTTCTCTGATAAAGACAATAAACTCCAAAGTAAACATAAGTCTGACTTCTTCCCCAGTACGAACCCGAGCTGTTCCTCAAAAACCACAAGGCCCACATAAAGTTAGATATGAAGCTAAACTTTCAGTCAAGATGGTCTGAAGGATATCTGTGTCTGATGTGTTTTCAACTATAGTGCCCAGTTTGCAGTCATCTGCAAACTTTGTCAGCTCATAATCCTCCTGTGCTTGCCTGTACTTCCGAAAAGTAGATGCCGAACAAGAGTGGACCCAGGACCGAGCCCTGTGGGACACCGCTTGTGACAGGCTTGGAATCTGACATGGTGCCAGCAACTCTAACCCTGTGGGTTCTGTCACTTAGCCAGTTTGCAACCCATCTTGTGACGTATGGGTTCACATTTAAACTGGTGAGTTTTTCTATGATGCCTGAGTGGAGTATCGTGTCAAAGGCCTTTGCCAGGTCAAGGTAGGCTGTGTGGACTGCCTTGCCCTCATAAATGGCCTTGGTGACTGTTTCGAAAAAGTCAACCAAGTTTAAAAGGCATGACCTGCCCTTGACAAAGCCAAATTGGGTTTGATCCAATGTCTGCAGGTCCCCTATGTCTTTATTTATGAGCTCCATAATGATCCTCTCCATAGCTTTGCAGACCAGGCTTGTCAAGCTGATGGGATGGTAGTTTCCAGGGTCGGTGGAGGCACCGCCTTTGTGTAATGGGACCACAGTAGCCGTGCATGCATTCCTTGGAGTGTATCCTGAGGTGAGGCTAAGATTAAACAGCTGCCCTAACTGCGGATTTAATTCCTCAATGAGCTCGTGGAGCACACAACCGGGGACACCATCTGGTCCCATGGATGCTGTGTTTTTCGCCTTGGAGAGCTGTTCTTACTTGGGCATTTGAGATGTTTGGGAGGATACAATCCTCTGGTATAGATATTTCTCCTTTTGGGGGGGGCGAAGAAATTTGCACTGAACCTGTCAGCCAGTATGTTGGCAATGTCTGTAGGTTCAGTGAACTTTACATAATTTTGAACCAGTTCTGAACATATCTGGGAGTTTCCTCCCAGGTTTCTTTATAGCTAAAAAAGGCCTTGTGGTTGCCTTTTGAGTCCGTGACAATTTTTCTTTCAAAATTTGCTTTGGAGGATTTTATGAGAGATCTTAGTTTTTTACTTACGATGATCAAGGGTGTCTTCCCTTTTGAGGATTTTGCTCTATCTTATAGTAGCTTTCCCCTTTTGTTGTAGAGCTTGTTTATGGCTGGGGTCCACCAGACTGGACGCCTGCCTTTGGTACAAAGAGTCTTTGTTTTGTTTGGGATTGCCTGATCCATGCAGTCCTGGAGGTGCTGGTAGAAGGCATTTGTAAGTGATTCAGCGGCTTTAGTGATGGTTTCCATGAGCTCAGGGGCCTTGAAAGAGACCACACCAGTCCTAAGTAGTGTGAAGTCGGCTTTAGAGAAGTTCTTCACTGTGGTCTTTTTTATCTGGGGTGGGGGCGGGATGTGGACTTCCAGTGAGATTAGTTTATGATCTGATCTCACCAATGAAGGTATACCTCCGGTGTTGAACATTGTGACCCCATGTTTGTGATGATGAGATCCAGTATGTTTTCACCTCTTGTGGGCATGGTGACTAGTTGTTCCATGGCATTAGAGTTTATGAACTCTAGGAACCTTTGGGCTAGAGTGTTGGGGCTTGAGTAGTGATCCCAGTCTATGTTTGGATAGTTGAAATCACCTAGTATGATGGTGTTTGGGGTTACATTTATCCCTCAGAGTTTTCAGGAATGCTGTGTGAGGATCCTGAGTTTGAGAGGGTGGCCTGTAACATGCTATAAATTGTAGAGCAGTCTTGCCTACGGTTAATTGCACCTGGATGGTCTCCGATGCATCGTGCATTGCCACCAACCTGGAGGTGAGGGTATCTTTGATGAATATGGACACCCCTCCTTTCTTGGTGTTGTCCGGATTTTGTGGCGGAGCATGATATGAGGTAAAACCTGATAGTGCCGGGGTGCTCTCAGGAGCTTTGAACCAGGTTTCAGTCACAGCACAGACATCGATGTTCTCCATACTGAGAAGGGCTTCGAGTGTGTGCATCTTGAGGTTGAGACTTCTGGCATTGAGCAGCATTACCCTTAGTTTTTTTCCTTTGTTTTGTTCTAGGGTGGTAGGTTTAGAATTTGAGCCTGGCCTAAAAAAGGCACTATGGGGGTGGCAAGAGCCTTTGCCAATATCCGGAAGCCCAGGGGTGACAGGTGCAAGCCGTCCCTTGCAAAGCAACGTGGCTTGTCCAGCATGTCATCCCAGGCAGACAGACATTGGATCCCCTTTGAATGACACCAGTGATTAAGCCAATTATTAAAGCTGATAATCTTTTCTCTGTACTGTGGCATCAGTCTTGGTGAAGGTAGGATACTGCTCAAGGTCAGGGTCATACCTGCCTGGGCTACATAATCAGAGAGCTCCTCTATGTCCCTTTTCATGTAGTCCAGGGAGGTGAAAAGAATCAGATGAGAATGCAAGAAATGTGGAAAATGCATAAATATAGTTGCAAGTACAGAAAACTCTTGAAACAATCTCATGTTGATCAGGATGGAATGCAGAAATAGTTAAGGAGAGGTGAATTTAAACCAAAAGATGAAAGGTTAATATTAGTGGCCCAAGATAGTGGACTACATACACATTGGTGTACAAAATCCATTGAACATGTGAGAGAAACAGATAAGTGTAGGTTTTGTAAAGTAGAATTAGAAAAAGTCACACATCTTGTTGCTGGTTGTGATATACTAATAGCAGAAGGACTGTATACTGAAAGGCATAATAATGTGGCAAGACTGTTGCATTGGAGATTATGCAAAGATTATAATACTGAAGTGGCTGAAAAACATTGGAAACATGAGCCACAAAGCATTATAGAAAACGATGAAGTTTATATCACATGGGATCACCTATAACGAACAGTTCAAAAAGCAAATGTGAGAAAAACAGATATTGTAGTTCATGAATGGAATACAAAAGTAGCACTGATCATTGAAATTGCTACATCCAGTGACTATAGTGACTTGCGTACAGACAGACACAAAGTCATAAAATACCAGGATTTGCAGGCAGAAATGAGGGCTCTGTGGAAGAAGGATACCCAGACAGTTCCAATAATGGTAGGAGCAACGGGTCTTATAAAACAGAATTTATGATCGTAGTTACATATGTTGCCAATACATATAATTCTGTATGAATTGCAGAAGGAGCCATTAGTGGGTACACTGCAGGTGCTGCAAAGAGCACTACTGGCTAACAACAAAGACTGAAACAATACCGACTTCATGACCTTTAATCATACTTTGTCTTAGGAATGGGGCCCATTCCCATCATGGAGTTAGAAACCCAAAAGACTTGGAGAAATTAAAAAAAGAGCAAAATGAAGGATTGTATGAGATCATGTATGTTTTTTTTTTGGGGGGGGGGGTTCTCTTTTCTCTAGTGTTGTGCAAGTGTGGCATTGGTATATTTAAGTTTGGCAGTGTAAGGGGGTTTAAACAAGAATCAGATATCCCAATTTGTGAGCAATTGCATTTGGAGGTGTCATAGAAGAAGCCATAATTCTATTTTGATAAACTAATAAAAATACTTTCCTCAGCCTTCTCTGATGTACATCTCTCACAAAAACACTGTACAGAAAGATAAAACATAGCTAAAGCACATCTGTAGAACAACAGTTAAAAGTTTATAACTTTCTTTATTCCCTAATTGTCCAAATTTTCCAGAATTTACAACATTTGTTTATTACTGGAAAGTATGACTGGGTAATGCCCATTTTCAGCGGAGGCCTGGGGAGAAAAGCTCTGTTTGCTTACATTGCATTATACTAAGTTCCAGTTAAACACAGAGTAGTTACATTTTTATTTACATTTATACACAAACAGTAGTTACATTTATACATCCTAAGATTTTACAGAAGTAAAAGTTATTAAAGAGAAAGCCCACATACAACTTACTGGATTGTACATGCAGCAGTTACATATAAAAATTGTTTTGTCATTGCAGTTAGAGGTTGAGTGCATTCTGTTTAAGGAGAGTATTTGGAGAGTATCATATGGTGACCACAAAGTCTCAACCCTGAAGCATTTAAATAAAAGTCTCAACCTTGAAGCATTTAAATAATCAGTTTGGGAGAAGCAATACATCAGTATAATCTCACCAGCAATTTCATACCTCCTACCCCTAGCCAGCAGGCAGAAAATTGATCTTTTATGTACTCACAACTATCACTGTCACCTCAACCTTTAACCCCAGCCACCCCATAAAATTAAAATTAGTAAACCAAATATACTGACAGTCATATGAAATATTCTTCTTCTCTTTCGTTAGGGGTCGCCACAGTGGATCATCTGTTTCCATTTCTTCCTGTCCTCTGCATATTGCTCTGTCACACCAACCACCTGCATGTCCTCTCTCACCACATCCATAAACCTTATCTTAGGCCTTCCTCTTTTTCTCTTAGCTGGCAGCTCCATCCTTAGCATCCTTTTCCCAATATATCCTGCATCCATCCTCAGCACATGTCCAAACCAATGCAATCTCACCTCTCTGGCTTTGTCCCCAAACCGTCCAACCTGACCCTCTAATATAAACTGAAAAAATATTCAAAATACGCAGCTCTCTATCTCTTGATAAACCCAAAATATAATAATTAAAACATTTTAAACCTCTATAACAAAGCTAAATGCAAATGTATCCTTGGAAGAAAGCCATATAGCCAAACAAATCAGTAAACACCAATCTACTATCCTTACCTTTTTAATTAATTTAACTTTATCATAAATATATGACCTTGTTTTTCTCAGTTTCTCTTAAAGGTCTTCCAAAGTTTCTTAATCATTCCCCACATACTGCATACTGCTCTTTGGAAAGATTCCCCCAGGGAATGAACAACCATCCATATCCCTAAGCAGAGGGTTATTCCCAAGTAGGGGCACATTTCTTGCCTACAAATATCTATGTAACAGTCCCATGGGAAGAAAATAAAGTAAGTGAATATGGTACATTTGCAATATTCTTCACCCAAGTCTAAAACCTAAAAACAATTCTCTGATAAAGACAATAAACTCCAAAGTAAACATAAGTCTGACTTCTTCCCCGGTACCTCTCCTCGCTATGAGGAACCCCAACAGCTCCTCTAATAAGGATGGAGCTGTTCCTCAAAGAAAACCACAAGGCCCACATACGTTAAACAAAAGTTAGATATGAAGCTAAACTTTCAGTCAAGATGGTCAATTAAGTTTGCTTTAACCATCCAACGCTCAAGATCCTGGAAGATATACAGATTTTTTTTTACAAAATGCAGAAGAAAAAAAATCAGCATTTTTTTCTGTTGATATTTCAGTGCATTCAAAATAAAGGAATTTTGAAAATGTACATAAATCTTCAGAGCCATATTGTTTTTAAAACCTAAAATGAAACATTCAGACCCTACACATTGCAGGCCAATAACATTGATAAATGTAGACATAAAATATATGTTGCATTTTTGGTCAGTAGAATTAAGGACCAAACAATATCTTTATATTTTCTACTTTGTGCAGTCACCCAATCAAGAAACTATTTTTGCTTTTTCAGTAGAGGCATCCAAGGGCTTTGATCATGCTCATCTTTAGTTTCTGCTTAGGACACTCAGAAATTTTAAACTCCTTATCAAACCTACTACATATGTTAAAGTACTCTGAAAATCTTTCTACATTTCTTTTAATAAATGAGTTGAATTCTAACAGCAGCATCATTAAAACAGGTACTGGCCAAGGCTGTCCCCTGTTACTATATTTGTTCAGTTTGTTTGTGAAACCTCAAGTTTATTTTCCTGTAGAACTCCTCAGTTCTGTTCACAAAACTATATAATGCTTCATTTAAAAACATTGCATTTGCATATGACAGAAATATTTACTAATACTATCCATCTCATGACATTCTGATTGTTCTGAATGCAGTTCATATATTTGGTTCATGTTCAAATAATAAACTAAATATAAATAAATATTTTACCTTTACTTTAAATGATACACATTTTTAAACCTACCCGAGTTCCAACCAATTAGAATAGTGAATTATTTTAAATATTAACTTTCTGTTAAAACAGCTATTAATTTCATAATGTTAATGTTTATAAACTGTGTAATATTATTTCAGAGAACATTAATAGATGGTGCTCCCAAGTGTACTGTTTTTTTGCAAAGATATCTGTTCTTAAAGCAAATATTTTTTTCCTAGACAGTGTATTTTAATTTATCAGTTCAACTTTGAAAAGAAGTAAGGGACAGATTCATATATACTGTACTCTACCTTAAGGGCTGTGTACACCACAGAAGTTGCACAAACCACTTTCTGATTCATAAATCCTACCAATACAATGGAACAGAATTACACAAGACCATATATGCGATCATACTCAATGGAATGCCAGCCACCTTCCAGCTATAGGTTATAGGTAAGTATTAGGCATTCAGTCTGCAAACCATTACACGCTTAACTAAAAAACCCTATTCCAAAGTTACCTCTAGCCTCAGGGAGGGCAAGACAAGATAGACTGGTGGAGAATTTGAGGCTGTCCATCCAATTATCTACGTCTGCTTTGGACGTGGCAAGGGTGCTACTCTGTTTGACATGTACTGGAAATTTGTTCCAGAGCTCAGAAATATGTTGGGATATGAATCTGTCTAGCTAATGTGTCTTATGTATCTGCTGATGAAGGTTTAGTTCCTTTAACTGAATGGTTGAGGTACCATTAGTTCTGTGAAGGAATAGGAGGACAGATAGGGTTAGATCTGTCATGGCTTGAAAGGCTAGGCACAGATCTCCACAGAGAAGTCTATAAGAGACTGAGGACAGAGAAAGATTTTTGAGACCACTGATCATTTTAGTTAAGAATTTCTGAGGTCTCTCAAATTGTGGGACATGTTTAGACAAATGCATGCCAAAAGATGCATTATATTAATAATGGGCCTGATAAGATACAAGTAAAGGGGAATTAAGGCTTCTTTGGATGCAGTGGACATGCTTTTTGAAATTAGATGAGGTAGATAAAAGGCATTCCATCTACTGTAAAGTCTTGCTGGTCAAATGATATGGAATTATCAATAAGAGTACCTAAATCCCTTACAACAGTGTCTGATTTGAGGGGTGCATCACCTATATGGTAAGTGAAACTGTTTTGCTTACCAAAATTAACTATTCTATATTTTTTTACATTTAATTTGACACCATAGTCATTATGCCAATTGTTAGCATGGTCTAACCCATGTTAGAGCAATTATGAGTCAGTTGTAGATTGAATAACAGCACACAATTTACAGTCATCTGCAAGCTTAATTAATTAACCATAGGCCAGGAGTGCTGGCCTGAGGGTCTGAGAAATAAATGCCAAATAGGAGAGGACGAAACTAAGCCCTGTGGTACACCACTGGTAACTTCTTTGGTTTCAGAAGTGGCACCTGATAATCTAACCACATGGATTCTGTCAGACAACCAGTTAGCTATATAACACACAATATAATGATTTATATTTAGATTTGCAAGTCTATTGATAATGCTTGCATGGAGAACAGTGTCAAAGCCCTGGCCAGGTTTAGATATGCTCTATGCACTGCATAACCACTGTCTAACCGAGGTTAAAGAGGCAGGATCTTCCTTTGAGAAATCTGAATTGATGAGCATCCAGGCTTAAGAGATTTTCAATGCTCAGGTTAATGAAGCCTGAGATAATGTACCTCATAGATTTATTTATGAGATTAGTGAAACTAATTGGTTTGTAGTTGCCAGGGTCTGTGGTTGGACAACCCTTGTGTAATGGCATTAAAATGGCTGTTTTCTAGGCTACAGGAATGTAACCAGTGGAAAGGCTTAATTTAAAGAGGTTAACTAGGGGTTCAGGTGACACTGATCAGTAGCATAGCTAGAGAGGGATGAGAGGGGCAACAGCCATGGACACAAAATGTTGAGGGCCATGATCAGATGGTCCAGATCACTCTTTATTTAATGTAACACCGATGTTATACTGGCTTTTAGCAGCCAGTATTGCATTTGCAGTCAAACCTGAGCACTGTAGTGGTCCCTGTGTGGTCTAAACTGTAGCATCTGCTTGCTACATTGTAGAAAACAGTTTACTACAGTTTAAAAGTAAAAAAAAAAAAAAAATTCTGAGAACTGTAGCTCTCTGTGCAGGCAAGGTATAAACTATACCAACTGTTTGCTACATTAGTAACAAGCTAATTGTTGCAGTAACAGTACATTAGTAACAAGTTAATTGCTGCAGTAACAATTTTCTGCAGTTTAAAAATATATTTATTTATTTTAAACTAAAGAATGAGTGCTAAAGCACTCCATGCAGGCAGATATAAACTGTAGCATGCCTTGTTTTTGTTTAATAAAATATGTTAATAGTGGGTTGGGACAGGGCACAGAAATAGGACCTGAATTCCAGGGGCTGGGGGGGGGGTCATGCATCTCTCCACCTGGTGGTTGCTGTGCCAGTAGAAGGAAAGAAAGAAAGTCTGCTTTTTGTGTGCTGAGGAGTGCAATCACTTATGGCTTATTATAGTGAAGTGCTTTTTTGAGTGGGCTGTAAGAACTTGTTCCATAGCAATTAAAGGGGGTGGCTGGGATTCTTGAACCTGTGGAATAGCTATCTGTAACACTGGGTGGAGTAAAATGCATGATAAATTTGTTAGCTAGGTTAATAGCTATTTCCTTTTGGTCAGAG
>NC_056739.1:1207583313-1207610813 GCF_019279795.1 Protopterus annectens | reverse complement strand
AAAATGGACATATATCCAGTCAGAGTATCCTGGTAAACAGATGTAAAATAGATAAATGTGTTTCTACAAAACCATGTAAAACTGTTGTACTTCCTCAGTCTCTGGGCCACATAAGGTATATTGATCCTGCCTCAGGATAGAAGAGGGCCCCCCGAATGGAGATGGGTTAAATTCGCAAAATAATCCAATTTGCCTAATGCCAGCCCTGGTCAGCTAACCATCACTGTTCAGAGTGGTTCAGATGCTTGCTAGAGAGCCCTGTCTTGCCACCTAGAAGGCATTTTTATCAGAGGGATCTGAATTTGCCACTTGGTTCTTCCCAACTAAGCTTGCAACTCAACTGTCCGATCTGATACTGGCTGTATCACTGCTTGGGGAGGCTATGATCTATTCTGCAATACTGTTGGAACTTAGTCTGTGTTGGCCTTGCCTGAGTTCTGTGATTTTATTTCCTTATTTTAAGTATATGACACTAGACATCCTGAAGTCTTAACTCTTGCTATGGATTGTCTGGAGGTATTGGGTCCTGCTTTCTCCAAAGTTATGCAGTTCTCCATTGGAGTCAGGTATTTTTCCATTTAATTTAAGGAGGCCTTAATTAGTCAGTTCTGCAGAAACCTCCTTTGGTCTATGGTGACCTTGGAACTTATCACAGTACCTCTAACCTTCCATTTATTAACAAGGTTTTAGAGAAGGTGGTTTACGTGACTCAGTTCTTATGTCAAGGAATATATGCCTTTCAGTCCTTTCAAATCTGGTTTCTAAACCTCTGACAGATCTAATATGGCTATTACCGGG
The DNA here is from genome assembly GCF_019279795.1 of Protopterus annectens. NCBI lineage: Eukaryota > Metazoa > Chordata > Ceratodontiformes > Protopteridae > Protopterus > Protopterus annectens. Next base: position 1,207,610,015 of record NC_056739.1, on the reverse strand, counting down.
ACATTCTATGATTTATTAGTGGTTCAGGATCAAAGGTTCTTCTCAGTATTGGTACTTCTTGATTTCACAGTGGACTTTGTAGGATTTGTTTGCAGAGATATAAATGTTTACTTGTTCAGATATATATATATATATATATATATATATATATATATATATATACGTGTGTGTGTGTGTGTGTATAATATATATATATATATATATATATATATATATATATATATATATATGGGTTACCTTCATTTGGTCGAAAGCTCATTTGACTGAGAAACATTTTAGTTAGACCAAATGACTGAAACTTCATTTCACTGACACTTCATTTAACTGACAATTCATTTGACTGACAATTAGTACTGGCAGTGTCTAGAGCACTGTAAGGCAAGTAAAAGGAATATGTTCTTTTCCCCATGGTAGTGCAACCCTGGAGTTAGTAGATATAGTTACGAGGTGTGGGGGTGTGGGGGACACAGCCCCCCACACTGGGAGGTATGGGGGGGTGCAGCCCCCCACTTACTTTGGTTTTACTAAACAATATAAAACCAAAAGCAGAGAATATAACATGAAAGTAAGTGGGGGCTGTGCCCCCCACACCCCCTAACTATATATACTAATTCCAGGGTCGCACTTCAGTGGGGAAAAGGACATATTCCTTTTACTTGCCTTACAGTGCTCTAGACACTGCCAGTACTAATTGTCAGTCAAATGTACTGTCAGTCAAATGAAGTGTCAGTGAAATGAAGTTTCATTATATGGTCTCAGTCAAATGAGTGTCAGTCAAATTAGCTTTCGAAGTAATGAAGGTAACCCATATACATATATATATATATATATATATATATATATATATATATATATATATGTGTGTGTGTGTGTGTGTGTGTGTGTGTGTGTATATACATATACTACATTATACTGCATGCACACACCTATATATATATATATATATATATATATATATATATATATATACACACACACACACACACACACACACACACACACGCTCATCCTCCGAAGGTGAGCAATAAACTCCACTGAACAAGTAAACATTCATATCTCTGCAAAAAAATCCTACAAAATCCAAAAATCTTTATTGCAGGTCATTCTGTGAAGCAATCACTGCAGGTAATGATACAAAAGTGAATGAAGTCCTTATTGGCAGAGGCAGAACTAAATATGACTAAGGTCACAGGTTAAGCTGGGTGTAAATTGTACAAAAGATACAGGAAAAGGAAAGAAAGTAATGAGACATAAATCGGTTTATGATCCTAGCAGTTAAACAGCAGAGCACAAAGGGAGTACAAGTGAGATCAGTGTCGAATGTGGACTGGAAGTAAAGAAGATCAAGCAGGCTATGTCAGTAGCTGAAATACTGGCCACATGCTTTAGTACTAGTTCTTAAGATTCTATGTCCACTATGCTGGACCATTATATTGTTATTATAATTTTTCAATAGTTTAAATACTGCCTACTTAGTTTGTTTTATATGGATCTGCAGGCTTGATTATTAGTAGCAGGAGTAGTCAAAGTAAATTCAAAGAGAGAGAATTGCTGAAACTGTGTTATTAATGTGCACTGTATGAAATGTGGCATACTCTTCTTTTTGTATTAGTTGTTATTTTGCTGTCTGTAAATATAGTTCCTCATCCTATTTAGTGCAGTTTTTGCTTGGGGAAAATATATTAATGCGTATCTGTACAGTAACTCAAGATTTCACAATATGCTTAATTTAAAAAGGCAAACTGCAGATGCACTCACACGTTTTACTCCAAGTTACAGCTAAATTGGTGTTTCTTTTTTAATTTATTTAAGTTCCAGTGATGTGGGTCTATCCATCCAGTTAGTGACTTAAAATGTGTTTGGTTTCACTGAAAAGTAATTTTGTGATTTTTAGTGCTGTCAGCATGTTAAGCGTTCTAATTTCAGTTCTTCTACTGTGGAAGAACCAAACAGATGTTCCTTAGCATGTATGGTGGTTCAGAGGGGCTGCAGTTATGCCTCTCGCACATCTTCAGCTCTGGATTTGCACTATATCTCTAGTAAAAGGGCAAAAAGGACACTTAGGATGAGAAAACAAAAGTGTCTGCTGGCTTAATCAGCACTCCACTTTACACTCAGCTGCCAGTAAACTCCATATCCACTAAGACCCCACAGCCTACACATCTAGTACCATCACCACAATAATGTCTGGGGGAGCCACAGATGCTCTTTAACCTACATGGTCATCTGATGACAGAACTTCTGTAGGTAAATGAGTGCATATTTCAGCGCTTTCAAACATTTTATGTCACTTGGTAGTCATGGAGGTTAGATCAGAAGAGTGACCATCTAAGACCTACATCAACAAAGCCTCACCACATACTTAAACATATGGGTCAGCCCTACAGAATGACAGGAGATAAGTCAGCCTACTGAGTATTGGTTTGTTTCCTGTCAATTATTATAAATGGCATTGCAAGTCAACAGCTTTGCTGCCCAAGAAATTTGGCGAAATGCATTTTGCCATTTCTGAGTACATTTTTTCATTCTTTTATTACCTTGGCAAGCCAACTAGGCACTTATATCTTTTTAGATGAGTGATTTGTGAGCACTGTATGGTTAAGGAATCTGCTAAGAGTTATATAGTATGCTCTTAGAGACCGAGTGGCTCAAATCCAGGGCTACAGGATAGAGCTCATCAGCATAAGCCTTAATCCTGACTTCAATACTGGTAGGAAAGAAATTATTTTATTGACAGATTTTGAACCCACACTATAACTTAACTCCACAAGATAAAATGCAAAGAACCATGTAGCAGGGTACCAAATAAACCTGGTCTATTGCAACACTTTACTATTAAATATTATATAATAAACAGTTACAAAAACAACTAGAAAAGAAAAATCACAAAGTCATTTAAAGTGATACAGCAAAGGATTAAATGTGTCTTAAAATTAACGTGCTAACTGTTGTCACTGGCATATAATGAATATTACAACAATGAAAATGGTATAGGTAGAACATAAATGGAAGTTGTAATCCAAATCTACAAATATATAAAGAAGGAAAAGTCAAAAGAAAAGGAGAATAAACAGAAAAAATATATTGATTAGGATAATGCGCTTTGAATGAACCACATCCAGCAGACCTGGGTTTGAGTCCTGTGGCTTTTATATGCATTTATTAAAACACTGAGTAGGTCACTTAACCTGACCAAAAGCAATGGGTCTTCCCTGAAAAGGTCATATTTTTATTGTGCATGACCATTTCCCAAAGAGAACTAAACACACACACACACACACACACACACACACACACACACACACACACACACACACACACACACACACACACAACCTCAATGCTGCATCACTTTTTAGTAATAATTCAGTGTCTAAATTGTGCAAGTGCAGGCCTATGTTGTCATTTAACACTGCCCAGAAGTAGAGTTCATATGTTCTGATTTGAAGCCAGTGACACAACATTATAAAATCAAAATTTATGTAATCATGTTGCTTTGGTGCCATTTTCTGTTTTTCAGTCATATTAGCATAATCATACTATTTTTCCCTGTCACACATTAGAAATCTTGTTTATGTATTATATGCATGCATGTTGTGGTGAATTAAAAATTACCACAATGAAAACACATCATTCACTACGGGCTGCCACCTTTGTGGATACCTAAAGTGGAACATTTCTTAAAAAATGCAAGATTCTACAGGACAGTTTACTCCCCTAACCAATGCAATTTATTAATTTTCATATTATTTCCAGAATTATAACTCAGTATTTTAGACTTTCAGGTATTTACTTTGTTTTCTATCAAATTTAAGCGTTTCATATACAGTAATAAGATTTTTGTGATATGTAGAGGAATGTTAGAAGATATTTCTTCCCTCAGAAACTATCTTGACATGTCCCATTTTTCATGTTTTTTTACCCTGCATGACCCAAGTGCCCAAATCAGGTCCAGCCTACATTTAGGTAAATGACATATTTCCTCCTGGCCTCATACCCAAGTAATGCATTCTTTCATAATTTTGTTGGCAAATCATTTTTATATGTCGCAAGTCTTTTCTTAACCACCACTTTGTATAGTTTTTAGGCATTAACCAAGTTTGATATTATGTTCATTTTGTCTTCTCTGTGTTGGATGTTTGCATACATTACAATCTTCAAATTAATAATGTACCATACTGCTGTAGTTTTTTTTCTCATCTGCATGACCCTGGGTGCCTTGCTGTACAAAATAATTAGCATCTAGTATTGTTGTACAGGATTTACAATTCCCCTGCTGCTGTGGTTTTAAGTCAGTAATGGAGGAAAGATCTGTTTCCATTGCTCCCTTTTAAAAGACAGGAAGTATAATAATTAACTAAGGCCTTCCTCTGGGAATGCCACCTAGGGCTCTTCAGTGACAAATACCAAAGGCCTGCATCATTTTTTTACTTAATGCCCATTTTGATTTATTATTTGTTGACCTTTGCATAAGTATTAACCAGGTTTGATACTGAAATTTGTTGTACCTTTTCTCCTGATTCTGCTCACCCTCTGGTCCCTTCCTTGCACAAACTGTAGAGATGTGCATACAAGTATAGTATATAACCCCTTTACTGATGAAGAGTAAACACTGAATGGGTTGAGAAGGGAGCATCTCTATGGTTGTAATGCATTACCCTGCCCTTTTACTGCACAAGCTCAGAGCTATGCTTAATAAAATCAACTAACACTCCAAATCCGAGGCTCATCTTAAATTCTGCTTGTTCACAAATGTAAAGGAATAACTATATTTGTATAATAGTACATTTTATGAGAAAGGAAACAATATGAAGGATCAGTACTTAATCCTGTTTTACATTGTAAGCTTCATCATCAATCAAAAAGTCACTGATTTTATGGCTAGCTGCTAAATATTTTAAAGTAAACTCAAGAATATCTGTGAAAATCTGGAGCACTTAAGAACAGTGCTGTTGAGCATCATTTTAAGTATAATCATCTATAGATGGTTACCCTAATCTGACAAAAAAGGGGAGACTTAGGAAATAAATTAGTAATGCAAATGATGTAGAAGCCAAGTAAAGTTAGATCACATGTCTAGAATGTTTTGCTGGTAGCCATTCCTAGTAACAGCAGAGTGGCACAAGAAGAGATAGGAAGAACCCTATGTATATATATATATATATATATATATATATATATATATATATATATATAGTTTATTATCAAAATCTCGAGTTGAGATGCCCACAGAAGGAAAACTCGAAACATGGATGTTCCAATTTCCATCTTGATGAACATCTCCATGTTGGAAAGTTCCTATCAGCAAATGCACTGTGCATTCGCTAATATAAACTCAAAGTACTGTACAGAAATCACAGTACAGTGCGGTTTGGGAAATTCATCCCTTTCCGCACTGTAGTGCAATCTCAGAGTTGGAATAAATAGTTGCCAGAGGGTGTTGGGGGCACTTGCCCCCCATGCAAAAACTTGATGTTAGGTATAGGAGTTTCCTTTAAGTAAGCTCCTATACAAACATCACGTAATCTGTCTGGCAACAGTGTTGAATCTGTTGAATTCATTCAGCTGATTCGACATTGTGCCATGTTATACATTTTGACTTTCATTTTTTTTTTCATTCGCTGTCGAACGGAAATTATTTTTCCATTCAACATTTTGATAGTAAACACACACACACACACACACACACACACACACACACACACACACACACACACATATGCATATATATATATGTGTGTGTATATATATATATATATATATATATATATATATATATATATATATATATATATATATATGCCTATATATATATGCCTATATATATATATATATATATATATATATATATATATATATATATATATATATATATGGGGGTTTACTTAAAATGATCTAAGCACACAAAAATCTAAACACTTAAAATTGACAGAAGAAGATCTACACTCAAAAATATTGACACAATTGAAGATATACTAAGGAAGGATTTATACCCTTTCACACTGTTGTGTGACCTCAGAGTTGGTATATATAATTAGGAGAGGATGTGGGAGGGTGTAACCACATCACAAACCAATGTTTTTGCAGGGGAACAAATTGTATCTTATTTGATTTTTAAACCACTGTGTTATACTTGTCAGTATTGTTGAAATAATTATATTATTTTGTTTAATTGCTGAATAACTGTGTTACATTTATAATGTGCTTGCATTCCTTGTCTAGACTTTCTGGAAGTGTAACTTTTTTACCCATTTGTCTCAGGTCATGCCTGAAGGGTGTCTTCAGACCAGCGTGCCTGCCTTATTAGTAAATGCAAAAATAAAATAAATGTGTACTGCTGTGTGGCTTCCATGACAGCTGTCTTCAACATGCCACTATTATAAACTGCAAGTCGACATAGAGGCCTGAAAAGGCCTAAGGCCTACTGTGAAACAAAAGGACAGATTTCCAGGAAAAACACAGGAAAATAATGTGTATGGTACTGTGAATATGATAGTTACCTTGTGCTCCAAATAAGTTCTGACTGCCTGTACCTATGAAAATCAGAGACAGTAATACTTGTAAATCACATACGGTGCAAGACCTCACATGTAGAACTAGATGATCTCCTGGGAACTAAAAAGAAGCATAAAAAATGAAATGATAGATTGTGTGCGATCATATGTCTGTGGTAGTCTAGGAATTTGTGATTAATTTTGAGCAGGTATTTAAAGCAAACCACATAATTGTGGAAAATGTGTTGACTCTGCCCTTATTATAGTCTAGAATTCTATGATGCTTGTGGACATTTTCCTGTGAGTTTACACCCTCATCCCCTTTCCAAGAATACTGTTCTTCACAGCTCTGTTATTTACGACCTTGCCATTTCCCCATGGCAACGCACTCCAAGTTGGAGAGATAGAAGGTCTGTGGTAGAGTTAAGTACCAAGCAGCCAAGAAATTCACAAAAAAAAGAAAATTAATCAGCAACGCAGTATTAAACATATTCTTTTTCTTGTCAAATCTTCTTTGTTCATGTTTTATTAATTTATAGTTTTCATGTTTGACTTGTCCTTTCAGCCAAAAACTAAAGCAGCTGTGTGGGATTTTAGAAGCTTGAAAATTATAATCATCTTGTTATAAACAAAAGATATTTATGAAAAACAATAGTTTCTCAGGAGGAGCAACCTTCTTGGACTGATCTTTTAAAACAGAATTCTGCTTTGAAGCATCATGAAACATGTCAGAAAAAATCCCATATGCGTGCGTTGTTTACTTGTACTGTTTAACCTTTGGGAGAAAATAGTTTTTAAGAAAAAAAAGTCTATAGCTTCTGCATTATGAATTTTCTTTGCTGATTCTGTTTGGATAAGGATATTAGCTCTCAGCTTTTGTGTCACAGACTAGCAAAAGAATTCGAGTCAACTAACAGCACATTTGAAACACCTTTGGTTTGTTATACTGAAGTGAGTTATATAATAGCATAGTAACATCAGTGAGTCAGTTCATAACCAGACATTACCAAGGAACCCATATCCCTTAATACTGCTCTGAAACTTTTTACTTCCTGAACATCATTCAATCAGAATTTAAATTCACATAAAGCATCACTGTTTCTCATAGCTAAGGGGAGTTTATTCCACAACTGGAAACGCCTTTGAAGTAACAAACCAATGTCATATTTTTTTATTCATATGTATATCTAGCATGATTCCTCAGATCGTTTTAGTTAATGCAGGTATCATGTTTTCTAAATTTTAAGTGATAATCAATATTGCATTCTGTAAGTCCTTAAATGTCTATATTCTATCCCTCTTAAATAGCCTGTTAGAAATAATTCAAAGATTAAACTGTTAATATAAATATCTGTAAACTGAATATGAGACGTCAGATTTTCTTTGTGAAAAAATGTCTGTTTTCTCAAGTACACTAATATGTGTTTTCTTAAAGTACAGAAGAAAGAAAGAAATGTACAAAGGTAAAAGTTTATATGAGCCCTACTTGAAGAATGCACTAAACACAATAGACAATATTATTTTCTTTATCATAGACATATGACAGTCAAAATTAAAATGAGAATTAACTATGACCCCTATACCTGTTTTATTTTCTACACACTTTTATAAATTATTGCCTAATATTTCACAGCTAACACAGATGAGCATTCAAATTTCATAAAACAATGTGCTTACAAAGTATTTTATTAGACAAACACTGGTTTAAAAAGAAACAGTAAAAACTCTTAAAGAATATTCATATTACTTCCAAAGTCCATAATGGCTTTTAACTTAAGGTCTTCTGCTTTTCTCTTCAACCAGATATTACCCGAGGACTTAATGCCCATAGAAAAATAATTAAATAATACTGAATTGAATGGTAGCTCTTGTGTAAGTGTTTGATATGCTAAACAGTTGTGAGACCTGGCTACATATAGAAATTTTAAAGGATCTCTCCTATAACCAATTTGTTATATATAAAATATATTAGCTTGACATATTTCCAAGCTCTTGGTAATGCCAAGATTGGGTGGAGGGACAATATTAAGTGCCTTCACTAAACCTACATGGATACAATTTACAGATGGCTCCAGATTAATAGTATTACTATTGCAGAAATACATGCATACATGTATACATACATAAATAAATAAACATAATTAGCCAAGATGAAAGTGTCTTTCATAAAACTAAATTGTTTTAACAAAATACAAGAGATGTCGTGCCAGCTTTGTATCTATCTAGCTATTTGTTTGTTTATTTAAATTTGCTGAATGGGATAGAATACTGATCCACATGTACCCATTTCAGGTTCTGTCTGGGTGTGAAAAACAACAAACAAACAAAAACAATAAGATTAACAATGTTTTGGGAAAAATATGAAAAGCATATGAAGTACCAAACATATTGGAATATCTAACATTGCACTGTATGAAGAACTGCATATTTGTAAAAACAGGTTACTCATAAGGTACTGTTGGCAGAAATCGTTCAAAGGTTAATTGCCTATGCCAGCCTTTATCAATCAGCAGGAGCAGGTAATAGCATGTCTGAATATAGCACAGGAAGAATGAAAGGAAGTGTGAGTGACCTGGAAAGCCACATGTGAGAGGAGATTAGTGAAGTTATAAAGGATGGATAAGGTTGGGAGAAGCCTGAGTTGGGAAAGGTTGCAGCAGAAATGCCTAAATGTAATTATGAGAGAATGAATAATGTTTCTTTTGTTCCTGGGTTATATCATTGTTAGGCAAGCAGTAACATTTGGATTCCTTTGACATATTTTTCTTTGAAGAATGATGCGATAATAGAAAGACCATACTGAGGAGTGTGCTTTTTCTTTCATATCGCCTATCTTATCTTTATATCTTGAGTAGCGAGGTAAAAGTTTTTTACAAGCAAAACAGGATAAAACATTAATAAAGACATTTTCAGATCATTGGTTCCATTTTGCATAAACTACATTGAAGGAGGGAATGACAGAACTAACATTCAGCTTTGTCAGCTCCCATTTTTACCTGAACCAGTTTTATGTCCACCATATTATTATAACAAAAGAAAATGCCTGGTTGTACTGAAACAATCCAGTTATCTACTCAGTAGTTTGGAATGCTTAAAATAGAGAAGTCCAATAGTGTACTTTGCATTTAGCAGATTTTACACTCAAGAGTTCTCACATTGCCCAACAGAAATATTAAAATTGCCTCACAATAATTCTATTCAGTGAAAAATCTCTTATGTGTTAATGGGGGTAAATAATTTAATCCTGGAGAATAGTAGTGTTTGACAGACCATGTGAAAAGTGCAAGTAGAAGGACTGCTGTATATAAACACATTGATAAGGAGCAATGATTAACAATTTTGATTACAAAAGAAAAAAGTAAGACCAGTAAAAACATTGATGCAGTAAACTCTCAGTTAACCGGAACTCAAGCAACCAGAAAAAAAAAATCGAAGAACTACAGTATAATTTTCATGTGTTGCACTTTCTGTCACCCCCCCCCCCCCGCAGAAACATACCTTACATTTTTAGAGTTTTAGAGTTTTAAAAAGGAAGATAGGAATAAATTCTGTCTCTACCCAATCTAAGAACAAGTCAAACCAAACAAATAGTATATGGTACAGTATTAGTCAGGCCTGTTTTTAATAGTAACTCTCAAGTAACCAGAAACTACAGTCATGCAGCATCTACCAGTCCCCATGGGTGCTGGTTAACTGAAAGTTTACTGTACAAGAAGCTCTGAGGTGAGACGTTTGCAATACAATGTGCACACTAGTGCACAGTCAAGCTAGAAAATGCATACCTTAAAGTAGACCTTTGGTTATGTGCTAATTTTGGGAGCACTTTGTTCAGACTGATGTATTGAAATTTCAGGGCTTTAGTAATGGACTTTACTAACATGAGTCTTTGGAAAGACAACAAATAAACCACTCACCAGAAGGGATGGCTGGTACAAAACTTTTTTATGTACATTCACAAATGACAGGTACACATTTAGTGATGATACTGAAAGGCATTCAACCTCTTGACATCATTGACTGGCAAATACTTCTAGCAAACAGATAAGATGCATTGTATAGCGTCTATCTTTTTCACATTTTATTTACCTATTGTTTAAAACATTATGAACCCTTGTAACATTACTTTCCAGTTACACTGTATGCCATGTTTCTGTAATTGCCACAATATCCAGAAATGTTTCTTCTATGAATGCCACAAGAATAAGCAACATTTATTCTAGACTGTAGATACTATAAAGGCACGAGGATCATTCATAAACCAAATATTCCAAATGATTATACATAAAATATATTGTTCAAAATGGTATTCATAATTGTGCAGTCTCATGTGAGTGAAGCTGTCTTGCAGACCCATGCTTAAGATAATCAAAGCTGGGATTACTACAGTGTGGGGGAAGGGAGCTGTCCCCTGAAGTGACCTCTGTCGATCCATGTGGATTTTCTGCCAGTGGTACATTATTGTACACAAGGCCTTTCACAAGTCACCGACTCCCTATTTGTTCTTATTATCTTCCATTTTTCATTTATCTTGCCCCCTTACACCATCCAGGATAGATCATGGTATGCCTTTCTTCTTATTTATTACTGTTCCTTTCCTTATATCAATCTCCCTGGTAACCTGCACATCTGTTTATGTATGTATGTATGTATGCATGTATTTATTTATTTATTTGAGTTTGTTAACTGAGGTAGAGCACTAATGCATGTGGACCTTTTTCTGACAGCCTAGGAACAAAGCCTGATTAACTTCCTTGCGCAGTCAGACAGTAGGCAAACTGAGGCTGAGAGAAACAAACCTTGGACTACGCTGGTGATAACAGATAGAAAATAATGCTCTCAGTGCTTTTCTTTGTTTATCTGTTTCCTTGTCCTTGTTTAAACAACTGCCAGTGAAGCACAAAAATACATCAGTTAAGGTGCTAGCTTCCTTTACAGACAGATACAAACTATCACACAAATATATGACTACACCTGTCAAAACCGGTTTTCTTCTCAATTATATGAAGGCATTTTCTTTGTACCACTTGCTCAGTCATATGTTGAAATACATAGTGTGTTATATCTTAGCTCTATCTAAGTCATGCACAGGATGCACATCAAAGAATGCTATTGTATGAGATGTTGCATACAGAACCTCTCCAGTTTTACAACCTCCTCTGGTATGGCTTTAATCTCAGTCTCTATTTCTAAATAGGCAATGGCACCTTGTTCTTCTCAGTATAGCCACCTACAGCATCCTTATATTTCTTCCCTTTCTTTGTCAGTTGTTATCACAGGTGGGCACTTTACATCCCTGTCATAGCCTTTTCTTATTTTTACTCCCTAACAATGGAATCCCTCTCCAGAAACTGTTTCCTTTTCTTGTTGGACCATACCCTTATATGACGTTGGCATGGGCATTTGTGGTTTCCTTCTTAGTCTCCAGGGTGGTGACTCTACAACTACTATGCACCTACCTATAAAATATAGATGCTTTGTGGTCAAGAGGTATGAACAATCAGGCAGCAGAGAGCACAGTACAGCAGCACACTGAATGCCTACATGTATACACAGTAGGGGTGTGATTGCAGGTATTAGATTACTGTCAAGGTGTTAAGTATAGTGGCACTATGCAGCCTTTATATACATATATATATATATATATATATATATATATATATATATATATATATATATATATGTGTGTGTGTGTGTGTGTGTGTGTGTGTGTGTGTGTGTATACAAAATGCTAAGTATAGTGGTGCTATGCATCCTTCATATACACACACACACACACACACACACACACACACACACACACACACACACACACACACACACACACATATTTATTTATGATATATACAAAAACCCTTCCTCTAAATAGTAGTTGTGCTTTCCTTGACTACCAAGTATACTAAACTAGTGTATTGGTGCAATACTATGTAACAGTGTAAGTGTTAGGAAGTTTCTCCTTTTTTCTACTGTTGTATAATCCTGGATTTCTTATTTATAGAGATGCATCGATGTGAGGGATAAAAAGGATTTGCCCTTTTGCAAAACAGATTGTGTTGTTTCTCAGATTTAGTCCCACTCTGGTGGATTGGCATTTGATATTTTATGATGTACAGAATGGCAGGTGATGAAAGTTTCATTGACCATTTGACATATATATATTCACTATGATAATCCAGTTCATAACATGCTGACTATAAAGCTATTTATGTAAATTACTCTAAAAATTAACACACCTGTCAAACCTGATAATACCGATAATATCAAAAAAGTGTTTTTGTAGTGGGAGAAGCCCCACTGCAATGCACCAGTGTGGAGAATTCACCCCATCCCCCTCCCCCGTAATGATATATATTAATTTCACAACTGCGCAACCATGGAGAAAAGAGAAATATACTAGTTGCACATGTGATCTCACAGCACTGCAGGCAAATGTAGCATTTGCTTACTATCCTGTTCAGGAACATAGAAATCAAGGAGATTACACTCAGTGGGAGAAATGAAATCAAAAGATTTTATTCAACATATGGGCCTTCAATATATGGTAGAGCCCCAATATTTCTATCCACACAAACATGCACAAACACTCAAAAACCTAGATATATATATATATATATATATATATATGTAAATATATATCTATATATATATATATATATATATATATATATATATATATATATATATATATATATATATATATATATATATATATATATATATATATATATACATATATATATACACACGTGTATATAGACAGACAACAAAACCTAGTACCAAGGAAATGCAGTTTTCCAGCCTTAAGGGTAGTAAACACTTTCCTTAGGGAATAACAAGCCAAAGAAAGGAAAACTAATTTATATATAGGTATTCTTAAAAATTTCTAAACACACTAATATCAACAGACATGTAGTCCACACAATATTATCATCTAAGCAAAAGATCAACCACTTAAAATATCTCATACATGGCGCTAAACTTTAATATCAGCATATACCAAAATACAACATTCCTCAGTTCCTGACAAATTGTATTTTTAATAATATATGTACCTTCTTTTGTTCAGAATGACATTAAACAAATTACCATCATGCAGCTTTTGCAAGGGACAAGCCCCCCTTCACCCCCCTCAATATGGGGGACATCCCCCATACAATCAAATTTATATAGATGAAGTCCAGGTTTATACCAACTCAAAGCAGGGAGAAATCTCAGACAAGAAGGGAATCATTGCTAGTGTACACTTAGATACTGCACCTGCAATAATTCACAGCACAACATGAGTTGAAAGAAGGGACTCATTGGTGGCGCACACTTAGAAATCATACCAGCAATGATTTACAACAAAATAGGTCTTGAAACCATCCATTTTTTGTTTAGCATTCTGAAGTAGCAGTATGGCTATCTACCAGATGTATGAGTAGGAGATATTGTAGTTTGTCAATATTATCTTGTTTAGATTAAGCATTCCCATACATATACATATATATATATATATATATATATATATATATATATAAATATATATATATATATATATATATATATATATATATATATATATATATATATATATGTATATGTATATGCATAGAGATGGGAACATGTGTGTGTGTGTGTGTGTGTGTGTGTGTGTGTGTGTGTGTGTGTGTGTGTGTGTGTGTCAGGGGTAGGGTCCAGGATAGGTGGTGGGGTAGATGAAGTGTTGTTAGTGTCTGTGTACGTTTGTGTGCCTGCATTACTGGAAGACTTTTATTAGGTTAAGGTGTAGGGCTAGAGTTGGGGAAAGGGACAGCGTTTGGGTTAGGGCGGTATGGGGGGGCTCTTCCCACCTTAGTAATGGGTATTAACCCTAACCCTGAGGCTGCTCCCTCCCCAACCATAACCCTACAAGGAGAGCAATGGTCTAAACTGCTTCCTTCCTCATTACTTTCTCACTGTTTGTCCGTTTGTCCCTATTTTCCGATCATTTAAATAGCAATGCAGCACATACATTTGGTCAGTCTGACTGTTTGATCAGGCTATACAAGTTCTTACTACACTACAAAGGCTAAGCCTTTTCCAACAACTCGCCCACTCAGTAAAAGCAAGATGTTGTCTTCCTGAAGGTTACATCTGAATGACTATTTAGAAAGTATAGTTTTTATTTAAGTTCCTACCCCCAAACTGACATCACCAAGGTACTCTTTCCCTTGTCATGCCAAATGTGAAGAAACTTGCCCACAATGTTTTAACAGAAAATTTTTTTTTTCAAAGCCTTGCCCACAATGTGATGTCATACATGCAAAGTCTAGTTGTATACCCTCCAGGTATTAAAAAACACCTCTAATAGGGCTGGAACTTACTGTTGCAAGAAGAGTTTTGTTTTGCTATGAGACTAATTTACATATATAATATGTATATATATATATATATATATATATATATATATATATATATATATATATATATATATATATATATATATATATATATATATATGGGTTCACTACATAATCTCGAAATTTTGAAATATCGAATTTCAAAATCTCGAGACTATATAGCCAAAACCCCTAAATGCCAAAAGACCAGAAGCGTGAAATTCAAAATCCAGAATGTACAACACACATACAGCACACACATACACATACATACAACTTCCCCCTACAATCAAACATATCATACTACACTACATGTGGAGGCTGTGCCCCCCACACACCCCCAACTTAAATATACTAACTCCGAGATCGCACAAACAGACACACAAGGGAAACTCGCATCCACACATTTCACAGTCCCTCACACACGCACATCACAGTCACAACAGATACTGACACACACTTAAGGCCCTAACCAACACACTTACACATAGATACTTACCTGAACTTCCACCTTTCCTTCAACAAACCGCAACACCAGAAGCGCTGCTTTAATATCTCCGAACATTGGGATTTTGAATTTCGCGCTTCTGGTCTTTCGGTATTTAGGGGTTTCGGCTACATAGTCTCGAGATTTTGAAATTCAATATTCCAAATTTTTGAGATTATGTAGTGATCCCATATATATATATATATATATATATATATATATATATATATATATATATATATATATATGTACACACACACACACACACACACACACACACACACACACACACACACACACACACACACACACATATATTGTCCTAAGTTGTTGATAGACATGATTGTGTGGGTTTTCTGCCAAGTACTCCAGTTTCCTCCCATATCCCAAAGGCATTCTATAGGTGGATTGGTGATTCTAAATTGTCTGTAGATATGTGCACATTGTGTGTTTATATGGAATAGAGGCCTGATGGTCTACTTCCATTCCCTTCTTGCCTAGTAAATTCTGGGGGTGATGCTGGTTGTCCATATGGTTGCTAAAGGAGTCAGATATGATTATGGATTTATGTCCCCTGTAGTTCAGACAGTAATAAAAAATAAAAAGGGTTGATAAACATTAATGCGAAGCAAATAGGAAAATGAAGGAATGATGAGCTAAAAAAAAAAATATATATATATATATATATATATATATATATATATATATAATATATATATATATATATATATGCAAAAGGAAACAATCTACCAAGCTAAAGAAGCAGAAAACCAGGTGAAGCCCTTGTAGTATAAACATTTACTAATGGAGTTTCAGTGAATTAAAAATCTCTTCTTGAATTCAGACATTTTGTTGTTGCTTCTAATGTTGTTTGGGAGATTGTTTCAAATGTCACCAGCATAATTAGAGATTCAGGCAGATACTTAAGACTCACAAACAAAACTCATTGAACTACAGATCACTCTAAGTTGGAATAATTAGCAATTAATAGCTTGTTGCCGAACACCTTCATTTTTGTTTTTTTAAACAAGAAACATCTTTATTAAATTATCACTTACAAGGTCAGCAATCATGCATTTACATAAATGAAAACAAACCATATTGACATATTTTCAGTGCAAACATTATATAGCAAACACAGTTTTATCAACAGTCATTGCCAATTGGACATTACAAAGCTCATTCAATTCTTGCCTTACTTTAAACTTCATTCCTCCTACAAAACATTATTCTGCATGCATTGTTACCACAATTCTATTTACTCTATGTAGTTTGCTACAAACAGTTTTAAAGATCCCACCTCCCATTCTTTTATCTCTGTTACTATATTCACTACTTCTAGTGCGCTTGGTTTAGAATTTGATTTCCTTCTAGTAACTGCTTTTTTGGCAGCCACCAGAATTAAACTTAGCAAGGCCTTCATATATCTAGGCAATGCCAATTCTTATTACAGCTCAAAAACGCATTTCTTTAGTTACACCAATTTGCTCATCCAGTATTTTTGACAGAGTAGTCTACAGGGAATTTTTAAAGTATGACAACCCATTGCACTCCTACAACTATGTTTCCAACTACCTATTTCTTCCCCATCACACCTCCATCATTTGTAATCTACCTGAGAAAAAAAATCTTTGGAGTCTTGGGGTCTGCTTAGATTTTAAAAATACCTGTGCAAACACTTCCAAAGCAAAAATGCTAAATTTTCTAGACTTTGTTGCATATTTGGGAGCCAGACCTATATCCTCCCATTGTTTCTTTGTGAATTGCTTATCCAATCTCTCTTCCCAATCCTTTCCAAACTACCGAACACCTTATTCATCTCCCAATGACCATATAAGATTCCTCAGTATTCTAAACTATCTCTCTACTAACAAAAACTCCCTTATTTTCAATGATTTTAACTATCCTTCAGTAAACTGGGACACATATACATCCAATTTAGGGTATGTTCAAAAATTTTTAGAATTCTCTTGAGCAGCAGTAAACAAACCTACTTGAAGGCATGATATTCTTGACCTGATTCTTATAAATATGTCTGTCTCTTGCCCTACTTCTCTGATACCTCCTTTCTCTGTGAACTCTGGCCACAAACTTGTGATATTTTTCTTTAAAGTCTGAAAAGCTCCTACAAAAACCCCAGTGAGTTTAAGGACTACAAGTATGCCATTCTCAACCTGCTATGTGAAGAAATATGAACAATCACTTATGACTACATTTTTCTGGAGTTAAATACAGCAGCAAGCTTCTCTGAGGAATTCTGCACCAATTTAGAAAAATCCATATTGCTAGCAGTTCCAACCAGAATCAAGTATCATGAGGAATTAAAAAACAAATAACCAACAATGGAGCATGCCCAGACTATTGCGTAACTAGGAACTAAAATACTCAGGTTTGTCTCTCACCTCTTTTTCCTATTATATAATCTGTTCAAATTATAATTCTACCCTACTGGGAATTTATTTTTACAATTTGTTGTTTTAAAGCAAGTTGCCCCAACTACACTATTATACAATAGAGATTCTATATTATCATAAGCCCTACTAACTGGCTCGGCCATCTCTACACAATCCAAAGACAGCAAATTATTCTTTAACTGTTAATAATGAAGTAGACCATAATTATAAAGTTTCATCCATACTCTCAGTTTACCCTTAGCAACTATTTCAAATGAAAAATCAAATGATAAGAAAATCCTAGAGGAGGAGAAATTTAATTATTTTCAATTAAAATCAGATTATCTGTACCTAACAACTCTAGGATATTATGACCTTGAGTCGGTTCCAAAATCAGTTGTGTAATATTATGATACTTAAAAATCTCAATAAATTCTCTTTCATGATTATTTCCTCTTTCATTTACCTGCCAATCAATGGTAGGATAATTAAAGCCACCTATCAGTACCAGATTTCTGTAATCTAAATTTATATTTAATATAGGCAAGTAATTATACTGAGTATCTAAATCTATTGTAGGTGTAGGATAACAAAATATCTATGTTATAGGATCATGCAACAAAATTCCATAACCATTGAGTATTACACACTTCAACTCAGCAATAATATTTACAAGTTTACAAGAAATGTAATTTCTAACCCATAAAGTTATGCCTCCACCTCTCTTGTTTATTAGTGAGCATTCAAATTTGTTATATCCTGGTCAGATGAATGCCATATCTCAGTAACAGCAATAAACTCATACCTTTCAGAAAGTGCAATAAATTTTTATTCACTTTCTTTGTTCCCCAGACTTTGGACATTACAACAGAAACATTTTAAAGCTCTATTACATTTCCTGTTTCTATTGCACAAATGCATCTACTCATAAGATGCCCTAAAAATTCATCACATTTCCTAAATAAGACTGACATAACCATAGATCTATAGTAATTACGATATTAAGATGAACTCCATCCCTTGTAAAACTTTTAAATCTTAGGTATAGTTTTCCCAAATGTTTATGAATTTAATACTGTACACAAAACAAAGTTGTCTTAGCCAATTATTAAATCATTTTGCCTTTAACCACTGGTAATCAGACCAACACAAGCTAGTAATGACTTCACATAATGCAAACTCTTGATTTAAAGTTTTAAAATACCCTAGTTATATTAAGAATTGTATTTTTAGTTATATTAAGAATTGTATTTTTAATTTTATTTGTGGGGTATACTTTAAATCATTAGTACGTCTCTGGAAAATAAATTTAGTATAAGTAGGTTTACCCTTGTTAACATTGGTAGCAAATTTAAATAATAAATTAACTTCAACACTAGAAAACTGGAAACTGTAATATACCCATTATTCAAAGATGTTATTTGAGTAGAAATGCATTTTACATGTGAGTCCCCAATTACCAGTTCAGAATAATATCCTTTTCCACTATTATCTGTTATGCAAATAAAACCAGACTCTTCACTGTGTTTATCAGTATCATCACATCTACTAATTAACCCTCCCAAAGCTCTTCTTTTAAGCTTTCTAACAGGTGAGATCTGTTGCCATCCTTCATTCTGCCCATTAATCTAATTACTAATATCATCAGAGCAAGGGTTATATGAAATACTACCAGGTAAAGAAAGCCAAATATTTTCTTCAACTTTCTGAAGTCAAAACTACATCCTGTTTACTAGAATTAATCAAACACTGATGTTTACTTGAATTAGCTGAACTATCCAGCCTCATTCAATACCTTCGTAGAATTAGGAGATAGAGGACCCTCTAATGATGCAATCCTCTTATGGTTCAAACTATACCATTCAACCAACACATCAACACTCAAATTATTATCTTATCTTTAATCTAAGCTTCTTTTCTTAGTCCAGATATCAGCTACACCAATGTAAAACTTTGTAACAACCCCCCCTCAAAATTTTCCCCATTAACTGAAATTGAACTATCATAATTTTCTACCATGCAGTTGTTTTTATCTTTTGAAATAGTAGAACAATCAGATTTGTTAGTACAAGAACTCTTAACTCCATTCATTGCAGCATGTTCTAAGTCACATGCATGTATGCCTGATAGAGTGAGAGTATAACTAAAGAATTAGCCAGAAAAGAACTTTAGAATCAACCAAATTTTATTTCCTAGTTTATTCAGATTGTTCTGTATTAACAGATAAAACTGTTCCACTTGAAACTAAATGACATTTCTTGTACTAAATTTATTAGTGTGGAACATTCATTAACTTTCATTCGTTTTAGTAGATATAAAAAGTAAACTTTTCCCAATTCACTTCCAACCTTAATCCTCATTTAATTTCCTACTAATCAGCCTTACCTCCCTTGTTTCCATCCTTACTTTGTCAATATCATTACTTTTTATATTTAAATGTTCTGACTGCCATTTTTAACAAATGCAGATACAAACCTTAATCCTACTCCATTACTACATGTACATTCAGTTTGAGAATCAAACAGTTTACCATTTAACATTAAACTTAAATCTTCCAAATGTCTGTAATTAGTACATGTTTGTTCTAAATCAGAATGTAACAGCAATACCCCACAATTTATACAGTTACCCAAATATTTCTGAGTAATCAAATGGTCAAGAACATATGAATTTAAAGAATCTATAATAATAATCTATCTACCAAATAAATATGTTATTAGCCTATAGCTACTTGAATGCAACAATACTCAAGCACCACCAAACTGCAGAATATAGTGTCCACTCAAGAGCAGAATAGCTATAGTTTAACTCACAGCCCCAGATAGGAAGACACACCTCCCCTATTAAACAGCATGTACTTTCATTACTGTGAAACTAAATAAAATAACAAAATCAAAGTTTACTCACCTGTATCCTTAAAAGGACAGCCAGGAAAGAGTTTACAGCACACCAAGTACCACCAAAGAACAGAAGATAGCATCCACTCAAGGCAGAAACAGCACACAGCCTCAGGTTGGAAGACAGCCCACTATTAAACAGCTTGTACATTCACTGCTGTAAAACTAAATAAAATAACAAAATCAAAGTTTCTTCACCTGTCTCCATAAAAGGAAAGCCAGGGAAAAATGCCCACACACCAAGTACCACGGAACAGCAGAATATAGCATCCACTAAAGAGCGAGAGAAGTTTCTTTATTCACCTAATAATAAATCATCATGTTTAATAACTTTTCATAATTTTTATGTTTTGAGTTATCTTTCCTTTTTCCTTCCTTAAGTTACAGTTATAGTCTCCTGTCATAATCATTGACATATTCACTACCACATACTGTTTTATTTCTTCAAATATTTTTTTTCCTTTGTCATATTTGCATATTCATAAATAACACACAGTCTTAAGATTCATTCTCTTTTTCTTGTATTACATACTACCAATTTTTCCTGGAATTGCTTCTATTATGTCCATTATTTTCAGTTCCTCAGTTCCATCATAACTATTACACCTGAGCACATCTCATTTGCTACTGACTAAAAAAATTTCTTCCCCCCATACAGCTGCATTTTTTCTCTTGTCTCTTTTCCAGTGACAGATGAGGGTTTCAAGAAGGTCTTGGATTATTATCCCAACTTTGTATATCTTGATACTGGTCACTCCTTTAATTTTGATTTTTATGCTAATTGTAGAAGTTTGGATTTAGTGTATTTAGCACAGTGCATTGTCTGTTCTTGTTTTTACATAGGCAAGACTAATCATTCCCTTAAAGAACATATTCTTGAACATTTGAATGATATTAGAAGAGAGAAGCCATCCAATGCATTAGCTAAACATGTGAGCATTTTTTTAAAGAACATTCTTTTAAATTCTTTGTTGTACAATCGCTTAGTTTTGGTTTGAGAGGTGGTGATTGTGTAACTAGAACTGAATGTGCAGAGTTGAAGTGGATATTAGAATTGCGAACAGACAGAGGCTCAGGATTAAATGACACTGTTCCTTTTAAAACTGGCACTTATGTCACATGGTCTACCTCATTAATTTCACTGATCTTGTATTTAAAAGTGTTCAGCTGTGAATGTTTTATATGATCTGATGAAGCGCCTTGTGGCATGAAAGTGCTTACCTGGTACTTGCGTATTAACGCAACCAGGAGCCAAAGGTGTCATACTTCAACAAATTTGTGATTTTTATTGGAAAGATTACATCCTATCCAGTAAAATTGTAGTTTGGGAAATGTGTATGTAGTTGGCAAATGTAATAAGGAATTTTGTTCCTGAAAAAAAAAAACTGTAGTGCATAATGTATACAAAGAAACTGGTCACACGTCAGCTCTTCCTTCTAATTTGCAATTGCTTCCTCCAGCAGACGTGGATCCTAGAGTACCTTTATTCACTTTAATGTACTTATGACGGAAATATTAAAAATAACTTAAAGCTTCTAAAATTCTTTTGATAAACAGTAATAATACTTATATGTACGTCTTAAAATACACACTGCGTTTTCAATAGCAGAATGCCATTTTTTAACTGTTCCATTGTACTAGCCATAGATACAGTGCAGAGTGCATCTGTCACTCATGTCATGCACGCTATCAGATTAACTAAAGCAGTGCTTGAGGTTTAGCAGGTTTGCCTGAAAACTAAGTGTCGTTCCTGTGCAAGTTTACCACATTCATAACACCTTTTTAATGTAATACCTGTCTTGACTGTCCTCGGTTTTGCTTTACATGTAAGATCAGGGATGTAGGTAGTGTGATATTGAAATTTGGTACTAAAAATTAGCTTATGAAAAGTTTGGCTCCTGGTTGCATTAATATGTATAGTAAGTGCTGCTTACCTTTTGTTTAATTCCTTCAATTCCTGATTAATTATTGCACACAGCTTCTTGGGTTGATAAAAGTATGCCTGACCCATGCAGTATATTTTCTTGATCCATTTCACTGTCAACATTCTCCATTATCTCCTCCATCTTGGAACTCTTCTTGCTACAATAGCTCTCCTCTGGTGTCACCTAGCAGTTTCAAAGAGTATAGGAAGCTCCCCATTGTCCAGGCTAAATTTCCCCTAGTCAGTATGAACACCATTTTTGGTTTCTACTGAAAAGAGGACACTGGCCTAGTGGGACTAACTTGGTCAACAAATTGTAAATAAAATAAAATAATTTTGAGTTTATGAGAATGTTAATACCTCAGCCCAACTCTGAAGTACTATGATGTGACACTGTCTACAATCCTGCAAGCTGATGCAAGTCATCCAAGTTTAAGAGCATTTCTGCAAAGCAAGCATACTCCTATTGTTTATGCATCATAGGCATCAACTAATACACAGAGACATTATGCACAGATAAAGACAGAAATTCTAGTAATACCCCTTGAATGTCAAAAGTTGCATGAGTATATGTTTGGGAAAAGAATTACCATGCTGTCTGACAAAAAGTCACATCAGATTATCTTTAAGAAGTCTTTAAATAAAGTACCTGCAAGGCTGCAGAGAATGTTATTAACATTACAGAAGTATGGCCCTTAAGGTCACTAGGAATTATGTCAATTACCTGGCAGCAGAAAAAAGAAATGCCAAATCACCAAAAAGCCTGAATAGACTTATGTGTTGTGCTTGGCACTGTGTTTCCATTTTTTGAATTTTGATATCAGGTCTGAATAGACTTTGACTTTGCGTACATCCTGAATAGGATAGACTATCTGCTTGGTTTGATCCTGAATGGAATTCATTATTTCCTGATGATAATTGCTCTTTACATCCTCTTCAGGATCATTTTTTTGTTGGAAGTGATTTTTATTTTTTGCATAATTTGAAATGTGCTGTATCTCCAGACTTGCTGTTTTCTCTTGAGAATGTAACAAAGATATATATAAAAGACCAGGAACTGTTGTTTGACAAGTAATTCTCTATCTGTATTTGTTGATAGACTTAGTGCCTTGCATATCACTAAGCCACTAAGCCACACCAAGGCAGATTCAAGGAAAGCTTGGATGTGTATTGTCAATTTCTATTGCTATGACAAATAAAAACTGGTTTTATTACTTGTTTTTCTTCAGTTTCAGGAAGGAGATGCCATGTAACAGTGGGCACCAAAGAGAAACATCATATAAAACTGTGTATACTATATTGAGATAGAATAGAAGGTGCATCAGACTTGTTTGTGGTGGACCAGTCTGTGAGTAATAGTTATTACTTTATGTGACTTATGACAGTTAGGGAAAGTACTTCTGAAGTAAGCTGTATAGCCAGGGAAATTATGTAGCTGAAGCTTAGATGTTTCTTTATGTATCCTTTTTATTGCATTTTATTTCTGTGTGTATGCCAACCTCAGTACATTTTAATCTGTATATACCCTATTTTTGTATTAAATAAAGTTAATTTATTAACCTTTATATTCTTGTAGCAGTCATCCATTATACGTACACTGTTATCAGAAAAGAGGGTAAGTATTATATACACTGTTGGTTAATAAGCTGTGTGGTATACATCTCACATTAGACTGCTTAGCCCTCCTACTAGCACATAAATATGAATTGGTGTATTTGCATTTGGCTTGATTAAGAATAACCAGGTAATTGGGTATCTCTGGCCCTAACTCAGAGTGGTAGCAGTACTAGCATACCAAGAATAAAGCTGAGTGGAATTAAAGAATTTTACTAGCCTTCTCATGGAATTGTGTGTGTGTGTATATATATCTGAAAATATTGTTTTGTTTGAAAAATCAATTATCATGGATAAAGTAGCACTGAAAGACACTAGTTCTCAGAATGAGTGGTGAGACTGGGGCCTGAGGGTGCCTGACCAAAGACTCAGTTCTGCAAATGACCAATATGTAGTCCAGTCTTAATGTGGATGTTGGAAATCATAATCGTGACAGCAATGCATATTCTGTTTATGTTTATGCTCCTGAGGCAAGGCTGTATTTTGTGAATTAATTACTGAAAACATACTATTGTACACTTTTTTGTTAGTACTTTACCATAGTTGGCAGTGGTAGGATTCAAACCCTACTCGTGCCAACCATCTTAATGTCACAGTGGATGGCATCTTTCCATCTGGAGGTCACATTGGTGGTTGTGGTATCATTGCCTCATTACACAGGGGTGTGATACCCTCTATTACAGAAGCTATAAGACCAGCTACAGAACATCTTAGGCAACACTTTGCAAAACTACAGAGGAACAGGTTGGTAGTTATAAGGTGAGTGATTCAAGACAGACTTACAGATGTTGAGGCACTGGAATATATTGCCAAAAGTAATGGTATAACATAAGTCAAAGAAGAGCTTCAGCTATGCATGGGATAGACATTGAAAAAAAAATAAAAGTTTGAAGTGCAAGGCTAGGGTCTGGCAGCTGAATATAACTCACTATTCATTCTTGTAGTCATAGGTTTTATTCTGCTGTCACCATTGTTTGTAAAACTATACAAACATAAAATGCACTCAGCATTTGAAAACATTCATAGGTTTTCTGCTGCTACCACCTTTGATTGTAAACATATACAAGCATATAAAGTGCACACAAAGATTGGGCAACATTCAACAGCTACATAATTTTAGAGATCTACGCTTCAGAATTTGCAGACTTTTTTTGTAAAAAGCAATATTTATTTTATGAGCAATTTCAGATGTTTTTATTGAAACGTTTAACAGTATATCTATAACATTATATTTAATATTTGTTAACATGTCTGTGAGGTGTATGGTTAATTTCACCTGGATTGTTGACTACGTGAAAGCTCACAAAAGGTGATGTGCCCATCAGCAGCTTAAGGAAGAGGAAACCTAAGAAGAGATGTGAATCAGGGCTCTAACTTGCATACCATGACTACAGTCAAAATATCTGAGTAATAAAAAAATGGAAGGTATAATTATTACTTTAACTGTGAAAAATAAGATATCCAGAATGCATTTACTGCACCATCTAATACCTAAGACTGTAAATATAGGAATTCCCAGGTCATTTCACTTAGGAAATGGTAACTCGAAATGTAACTTCACTGAAGGTGTCAGAAGGCTTGCAAGTGATACACTGTAGTCTTTGCACAGCATTCTAAATAATGCAATGCAAATTAAGTAGTCATTAAGTTTTAAAACATACTATGGGACAAAAAATGTAAGGAGTGCAGGCTTGCAATTTGATTTTAGTTGCCGTCTGTTTCTCATGCAAAAAGAAGGATATTATGTTAACCAAAAAAAGTCACAAAGGAAGCTTCAAATGTGCTACAGAACAAATAATTTAAATTAGTTATGTTTTTGTTTCTTTTTTTTAAATTTATATCACGAGTCTGGAAAATAGGCAGTAAAAATATTTATTGTTACCATGGGACAGTGTAATCCACTCATAACTATTCCATGCACTGAACTTTAGATATAAAGATGATAGATTTGATAATAGAGGCTTTCTCCCTTCAACTAGACCAGACATATTAACATAGTTAAAAAATAATAGCTATACCTACAAGGCAATTAATCAGAAAGCTTCCTCCCTTTGGAATAAATTCAGATAAAAATGGAATATCTTTCAAGCATAATGTGTATTAATGGATTTCACTGCAAACAGGCTCTAATAAGGATTTATGACAACATGAATACCATGTACTTTAATGCAAAACCCAAAGCGAGTGCCTGTGTGTCTGGGTGTGCTTTTGGATAGTGCAGATAAAAGGCATATGAATGGTTCATGTATTTTATTTGTTCATGTCACTGTCATGTCACTTCAGAACATCAGAAGTGTGGGCAGCTTAAAGGAAAGTCATTAGCCTGTGTCTCATAAATCTTTCATATAGTTTAACATAAGTTTTAAGCTTATATATCTTTATATCTTCTACAACATATTCTGAGAAAACAATTGTAGGCACAGTTTGAACAAACTTCAAAAGGCAGTCATAGCCTTCAGAGAGAGCTAAGTCTGTGAGGGAGAAAGGAAAATGGCATTTATCTTTGTGCTGATCATTAACAGTAAGTGAGGCTCCA
>NC_056739.1:1207495813-1207570813 GCF_019279795.1 Protopterus annectens | reverse complement strand
GTGTGTGTGTGTGTGTGTGTGCATGTGTGTGCATGTGTGTGTGTGTGTCTTAGTGCAGTGTATGGACATGACTCTGCCCATGCATAGGATTCTATCTGTGTGTGTGTGTGTGTGTGTGTGTGTGTGTGTGTGTGTGTGTGTGTGTGTGTGTGTGTGTGTGTGTGTGTGTGTGTCTCTCTCTCTCTGTATGCCTGTTTGTCCATGCATCAGTGCAACTGTATTTTTTGAACATGTTTATGTGTGCATGCATGTCTGTGTGCATGGGTGAAAATGCGCTTGTGTGTTGGTGCGCATGTGTGTGTGTGTGTGTGTGTGTGTGTGTGTGTGTGTGTGTGTGTGTGTGTGTGTGTGTGTGTGTGGGCATGTTCGTGTATGTGTATTTATGTCTAAGTGCATGGACATGACTCTGCCCAGGCATAAGGCTTGTGTGTGTGTGTGTGTGTGTGTGTGTGTGTGTGTGTGTGTGTGTGTGTGTGTGTGTGTGTGTGTGTGTGTGAGTGCATTGTATGAACATGACTCTGCCTATGCATAGGGTTTGTGTGTGTGTGTGTGTGTGTGTGTGTGTGTGTGTGTGTGTGTGTGTGTGTGTGTCTCTGTCTGTGCATGGACATGATTCTCCCCATGCATAAGGTGTGTGTGTGTGTGTGTGTGTGTGTGTATGCATCGGTGCAACTGTATTTTTTGAACATGTTTATGTGTGCATGCATGTCTGTGTGCTTGGGTGAAAATGCGCTTGTGTGTTGGTGTGCGTGTGTGTGCGTGTATGTGTGAGTATGTATGTCTGAGTGCATGGACATGACTCTGCCCAGGTGTAAGGCGTGTGTGTGTGTGTGTGTGTGTGTGTGTGTGTGTGTGTATGTCTGTCCATCTTTCTGTCTGCCTGTTTGTCTGTGCATCAGAGCAACTGTATTTTTTGAACATGTTTATATGTGCATGCATGTCTGTGTGCATGGGTGAGAATGCGCCTGTGTGTGCATTTGTGCACGTGCGAGTGCGTGTGTATATGTATGCGTGTGTGTGTGTGTGTGTGTGTGTGTGTGTGTGTGTGTGTGTGTGTGTGTACACGTGTGTGTGAATGTGCCCGCTGATTTCTGTAAGTGTGTATGTTGGGTTCAGGCACCTTGGCAGCAAGACATTTCCCTGTGGTATATTTGACTGGGAACACATGGCTGAAGTGACAGTCAGCTGCAGAGAAATATGGCTGTTTGCAAATTCGCTGTGGGAAAAGAGAAGAATGTGTTGCCATGCCCACACCTTCAGTAACCAAATGCACAGGGGAAAAACAATGTCCATGTTCCCCAAGGAAACATGAGACAACATGCAGTATGGCAGGTATCATTGGCAGGCTGGCCAGAGGGCATATCAGTGGCAGTAAAAATGCAGTGTACAATGGGCAGTGCCTTTATAATCAGTGTGTGTGGACCACTACCCCCTTCACAGTGTCTAGAAAACATTAACTAAAATGCATACTGGAGCATAAATGTGACTACAGTAGCCTGCAGGATTTCCTACATGCTGTAGCACACTTCTAAATGTTGTAGTTACATAAGTATGTACTGTACACTGAGCACAATACTCATTACTACTTCTGCCTCCATGGATTTGGTTATTAAAGCTGTGAGCATGGCAGTGTATCTCCTTTTTGTCCACAGGGAATTTGCAAACAGCTATATTTCTCTGCAGCAGTCACTTCAGCCATGTGTCCCCAGTCAAATGTACCACAGGGAAATGTCTCGCTGCCTAGGCGCCTGAACCCTAGAGAAATATAGAGAAGGTCAAAAGGAGTTGCATTGTGTCTTTGTGGACTTGGAGAAAGCATATGATAGGGTGCCTAGAGAGGAGTTGTGATATTGTATGAGGAAGTTGGGAGTGGCAGAGAAGTATGTAAGAGTGGTGCAGGATATGTAGGAGAGTAGTGTGACAGTGGTGAGGTCTGCGGTGAGAGTGACAGATGCATTTAAGGTGGAGGTGGGATTACATCAAGGATCAGCTCTGAGCCCTTTCTTATTTGCAATGGTGATGGACAGGTTGACAGACAAGATCAGATAGGAGGCCTCATGGACTATGATGTTTGCAGATGACATTGTGATCTGTAGTGAGAGTAGGGACCAGGTTGAGCAGACCCTGGAGAGGTGGAGATATGTTCTAGACAGGAGAGGAATGAAGGTCAGCAGGACTAAGACAGAATATATGTGTGTAAATTAGAGGGAGGGTAGAGGAATGGTGAGGATGCAGGGAGTAGAGCTGGTGAAGGTGGATGAGTTTAAGTACTTGGGATCAACAGTTCAGAGTAATGGTGAGTGTGGAAGAGAGGTGAAGAAGTGAGTACAGACAGGGTGGAATGGGTGGAGAAGAGTGTCTGTAGTGATTTGTGACAGACGGGTACCAGTAAGAGTGAAAGGGAAGGTCTACAAGAGGGTAGTGAGACCAGCTATGTTGTATAGGTTGGAGATGGTGGCATTGACAAAAAGGCAGGAGTCAGAGCTGGAAGTGGCAGAGTTAAAGATGTTAAGATTTGTACTGGGTGTGACAAGGGTGGACAGGATTAGGAATAAGTATATTAGAGGGTCAGCCCAGGTTGGATGGTTTGGAGACAAAGTTAGAGAGGCAAGATTGCGTTGGTTTGGACATGTGCTGAGGAGGGATGCTGGGTATATTGGGAAAAGGATGCTAAGGATGGAGCTGCCAGGTAAGAGGAAAAGAAGAAGGCCTCAGATAAGGCTTATGGATGTGGTGAGAGTGGACATGCAGGTGATTGGTGTGACAGAGCAAGATGCAGAGAACAGGAAGAAATGGAAACAGATGATCTGCTGTGGCAAACCCTAACAGGAACAGCCAAAAGAGAAGATCTTCATAAATCTCCGATTGTTTACTTTCCTTTCAGGTTTATTCTACATATTAAGTGCTCTAACTTGAAACTGATTTTCCTAAAGCACATTACGTTACACATTGCAGTCTTAAATCTGAAGAGGTAGCCATTGAATCACTGTGTTGTTGCCAGAAGTACCTTTGCATACAGTTTTCATTTCTTAACTGCTGTGCATGCAGCAACATAGTTCATACAATTTATGATGCATTACCTTATTAGATGCTGTCCTTAGAGTGAATAATGAACCTTCAAAATAGGGATATATCCAGCACAACTGGTAAAATCTCTTTCTGTGACTGAAGTCTGTTCATTAGCATCCTTAGTTTGGTTCCTTTAAAGACAGCTACCTAATCATTTCACTATAGCTTCGCCCATAAGCGGATATTGCCTTATCATTTCGGAAATCGTTTGCACAGAAGTAAAGGAGAAGTGCTACAGAAGTCAAAGTAGAGGTGAATTACTTCTTTTAATAATGGGATATGAATGTCACGATGCTGCTCACTCATGATTTGTTGAAAAGATTAAAAAAAAATCCAGTATTTCCCTGAAAACATCTGATTCCATTTCCTAGCTTTGAATTCACTGCTCGTAGGATGAGTGTCAGTGACTCAGCAGAATGGAAACTCAATTTTGATGCTTAGAAGACCAGATATTTGTGAGTTCTGGCTTGCAGTTATGTTCTAGTAATGACACAGCAGTGCAACATGATGGGGTGCTACATTCCTGAGGTGCCATCCTGTTAATGAGATGTTAACCCTGCGTTACATTTGTCCTCAGATGTTGGTATCTCAAATGGATATAAAGATATTATTTTACTTACTGAGAAGCTTAGACATATTGTTCTTTTATTAAAATTGACTTACAATTAGAGAAAAATCTCACATTACAAAATTGTGTAAGCAAAGTAGCAGTCTTATGCATATCATAAAATATGATTACCAAAAGACATAATATATAAAAGCAATAAAAAAAGTGAAATAATATCATAGAGTATTATCTATCTATAATTCTTCATTATTCGTCTGAGAAAGAACTGTATAATTCAGTTCTCAATGAATAGGAGAAGTTGATAATAATACTTTCATCCTCTTTCATTAAACTACTATGCCATCCTCCATAATAGCCAGAGCTTAGATTTTTACCTTAATCATCCTTTCATACTCCATCCAGGAATTTCAGTACCATAATCACCATAAAAATTCAGTTTTTGAACGTCTTCCTCCCCTTAATACTCTTTTTTTAAATCTTTTCTTCAGAATACATATTCCGCCCATGGTCAAAACAAATATCTTGAACTGCCTGCTTAAAGATGATGTTCCACATCTTCCCATGGAAAAGTATATCCTGTTTCCCTAATACTGCAATCTGTTCAGTAACTCAGTCACCACTTTATCCTCTTTTTGATATATTTTAATTGTTTGCTCATCCACCCCTCCCAAATTATTTTATATAATTCAAAATCTTTCCAACCAGGTCAGATTCTTCATTAACTGTGAGGTAGAGTTGAGATTTGATATTATCATGTTTAATTTTTCATCATTTGTCTCTTTTACATGATTTCAGTTGTAGTAGAATTGAGCCTTTTCCCTCAAGTACCATGTAAAAAGATATAAGTTCAATGTGTTTGTAGTTCTGTAACAATTCTATTAATACAAATATTTCAAGCACGGGCATTAATGCACTTCTACCCTACCGTTATACCAAAATACTTGTTCCCATAATAAGTGTCCAGGTTGTTCTTAAAATATCTGAAAAGGTGCTTGCTTTAATGTAATTTGGTAGTCTTTTTCATGCATCAGCAGCTCTCTCAGAGAACCAATTAGTACACTTCTCATTCCTATATAATCTTCTACATAGGTTGTCTGATTGATTCTCTAGTACTTTTTGATAACCTCAAACATTCCTAGAGATAGTTGTCTCTAAATGCCTTATATACCTGAATAAGATCT
The DNA here is from genome assembly GCF_019279795.1 of Protopterus annectens. Lineage (NCBI taxonomy): Eukaryota > Metazoa > Chordata > Ceratodontiformes > Protopteridae > Protopterus > Protopterus annectens. Next base: position 1,207,565,995 of record NC_056739.1, on the reverse strand, counting down.
CATTGTAGATATCTATAAGAGACACTGTACAAGTTCAGATATTTTAGTCTTTCATAATAACTTAAATTTTCATATTCATAGATGCCCTTGTTATATTTCCACTGTACCCTTTCCAGTTTACTCATGCTTATTTTCTTATAAGGTTTCCATATTGTTATTCCATACTCAAGTTTGGGTCTAATGTAGCTAACAATGACTTCATCATTTCTGATTTCCTAGACTATATAAATCTTTTTATACAACCAATAGTTCTATGTATATCATTAACCAGTTGTTTGATATGATTAGAAAAACTCAGAGCTGGATCTACCCAAATACCCAGGTCCTTAAATTAATCTACAGTTTTAATTACTGTGTGCTGTATTAAATATTCACATTTCAGTTTATGTCTCCCAAATCTCATATACTTAGTTTTTGATGTATTTATCAGCATATTGTTCTCCTATGCCCAAATGGTCAATTTAGTCAAGTTATTTTGCAGACATGCCCTATCCGTAACACATGTAATCAGTTTACCCAATCTCAGGTCATCTGCATATAGACTGCAGAACACCTCAGATGAAAAAGTTAGGTTTGAAAGATACAATTTAAACTAGGATGGGCCTTGGGCAGAGCCCTGTGGGACACCCTGAATATAATCGATAATTTCACCTGTCCAGTTGCTGTATAATACTTGCCATGTCCAGCTTGTATGCCATGCAGCTATCCATCTTATCAAGAGTACATTGATACCTAGATATTCTAATTTATTGATTAGTGTTTTGTGTATGACCCTGTCAAATGCTGAAGTTAAATCTATATAAATTACATCACAGCACAATTTTTCATTCAGAGCTGTTATTATATTGTTGTAGAACATCATGTTACAGTTGGTAGTAGATCCATTTCAACATATGCATGCTGATATATGCTGATATATGCTTTCAAGTCTCAGCCTATCCATTTCTGACAATAACTTATTCAATATTACTTTCTCCATTATTTTTCCGCAACATGAAAGTAGACTTAAGGGTTTAAATGACTCTGGGTTTGTCCTCCTCCCCTTTGCCTTAAAGATAGGTTTAATAAGCACATTTCTCCAATCTTGAGGAATCTTCCCATATTTATATGGCCTAGTAAATAATAGATATAATGGTACTGTAAGTTCTCGCTGAAGTATTCTCAGGTCATTATTACTAATTCTGTCTCCTCCCTGTGCTTTGTTTGGGTCTAGTTTACACAGTTCTTCTGCAATATAATCTAATTTTATTCCAGTATCAGAGGTTACCTGGATGTCACTAGGGCAACTTATCACCCCCTTTGTGGCGCCAAACTGTTTTGTATAAGATTTTGTAAATATATCTATAATCTGTTGTGTCTGACAATAAATTTTAGAATCTACAGTTTATCAATTTGCATGTCTTTACTCCTTCCACATCTTATGTATATATATAAAAAGGTTTCCTATTATGCTCAATATCTTTATATAAATTTTCTTCAAATTTTTCTTGATCTTGTCTCACACTATGTATAATTTGTTTGTCCAGCTTGTTTATTTCAGTTTTCAAATTTGTAGTTTGACCTCTATTCCATTTCTTATATTTTTTGTCTTGCAGCTTAATCAGATATCTTATTCTTATTGAAATATAACCCCCTGATATTGTATGCCTAGATCCTGAAGTTAAACATTTTTTTTTATTTTTTGCACTCAGTTTCCCTTTCAAACTTTCTACATTCCATCCACAGTTTTTTTCCACTCAACACATCACTCTAGTTAGTTTTACATAGTGACTCTTTTGTTTCCATGTAATCTGTAATTAATTTTCTGTGCATTGATTTACATTTCAATTTGCCAGAATTATCTAGCAACAAACTAACCTTCATAACCTATAATCACTGCACATCAATGTTGGTAAAACTTGACTTGAAGTAACAGTAATTTCTTTAGGAACACAAACAGTGTCTACTATGTTCCGCTCCCTGGTAGGTTTTTTAACAATCTGAAGCAATTGTTGTTCCTGAACATACTCTGTGAATAATTCTTTACTAATGTTATCTAATCAATATTATTCTAGTCTGTTTCTGGTAAATTTAATTCCCTAGCTAATATTATTCTTCCCTCCTGTGTTTCATGCAAGAAATGTATGAATTTGTTGTGGTCATCAGCAGTGGACTTTGGTGGTTTATACACTCCAACAATTGTTATATGTTCCAGGGTTGTCTTTACTGTCACAGTTAAACAGTCTGTAATATTGGTGTCATCATCAAACATGTAATAATCAGAGGTCTCATAACTGTCTTTAATCACTATCATAACACCTCCACCTGATTTTTTTGTTAGAATGTCTGTTACAGTAAAAACATTTATGCCCTGACAAAACTGGTTTCCAGTCATTGTTCTTTAACCATGTTTCACAAACAATAACAATATCAATCTTGTGGAACTGTAGCAAATTTTCCAGTGGAAAATACTTTATTATTAATGCTCCTAGCATTAACAACCATCAGAGATGCATAAAATGTTGCTATCTGTGAACTGTTAAATTTTTGACCTGGCAAAAATCCTGCCTAGTGTTTGTTAAATATTGCAAAATAAATCCTGCCTAGTGTTTGTCAAATATTGGAAAATATCTGCTGAAAATAATTGACTCCCATGATCTTGGCGAATACACGTCATCCTGCCTGAGCACGTGTGCTTGAAACAAGGCTTTAATGCTCTACACATTTCCATTTTGTAAAACAGGACATTTTTTTCCATGTATTTACCCAAAAAATCATTTCATTCACAGTGACCTGACTATCCTTTCTATATGTGATTTGTGAAAAATACGTCCTAACGCCATTACAGGCTATACTACCTAAGACGGCTGTAAGTTTCCTACTTACACTCAGAGAGTCCTTGCAGATGAGATCATTTGTACCAGCTTGAGTAAAAACAGATCCATACTTCCTTACATTAAGGTGTTCCAAGGCTTGTCTCACATCTTCTGTTTTTGCTCCTGGCAAGCATAACACTATTTGATGTTCATTTTCTTCTCTGCAAATGTAAGTATCAGTTCCTCTAATAATAGAATCTTGTTTGCAAGAATATATTTTCTGACCATATCTGAAGAATCTTTAACTTCTAATAGAGTAATATCTGCTCTATCGGTTGTTACAGAGGAATGACCTTCATCACCATTAGTCTTATTAATCCCACTGTTTTCATTTCTTATTACATTTGCAAGCATACAGTTCTCATCCAGCTGGCTTTGCACAGCTACAGCGTGAGCCATACAGTCAACATTTGTCTTTCTCTTCCTTTTTCTTACAGAAATGTTTTTCAATCCTTCCACGTTCAATTTTGATTGCTTCCTTTTCACCTGCCCCTTGCCTCTTTTTGCTACCTTCCCATTTGGAAAAATGATGCATTTTTCTGTAGACTGAAGGTTTTCTGATAGAAAAATGTTATCATTCCCTGTCATCTGTGTGTTACATATCAAAGCAGTGTCCTTTTTAGTATGCATTCTCTTTACATTACAGACATAACACTCTGAATCCTGAGATTGCTGAATACTTGCATCCAGAATTGCAAAGTTGCCAGGAGCATCATCTTGTTTCATAGGAGTTGAATGATCTTTGCAGAGAATAGACACATCATTTCATCGTTTATTACACTTAGAAGATATTTGTGCTTTAGCAAATCATTAATATCATACTCATTTAAGGAATCCATATTCAGTTTTAAACGAATAAAAAATTATTAAAGAAAAGAATAATCAAATTCAGTAACCACATAATTCAAAGAGAACTTAAATCAAATTCTATGAGAAAAATCACACAAGCAATATGTAAATAAATACTAAAGTCCGTGATGTTTAAATGCAAATTTGTACGTTGTGTACATACTGTATATAAGATTTTAGCATGTTCAGCTTGAGTAATTTACCCTATTATGTATACAATGCGTTCATGCTTAGTTGTATAAAGTTTGTTTTCTTTAAAGTTGTTTATTGCTTTTCTGTAAAAAAAAAATTAACTGTTCTTATGAGCTTGTGTCACGACAGAACAGAGTCAGCTGACCAGTTCATTTACCTAGTTAACAAACTGAAATAAATAAATACTATTATTTATTTATTTATCGTCATTTGTTAACCGGGTTAGTCCAAGTGAGCCAGGGGCCCATTTTCAATGGAGACCAGAGGAGAAAAGCTCCAGATACAAGTAACAATATCACAAAAATAGTAATATTTACAATGATATAGTCTCAAGTTGTTATACATTGAAAAATAAGAACTACTTTTTTATACAGTTGTTTTCAAGATTGCAGAAAGCAAGTACATAACATGAAATAAATTCAATATGCCAACATATATACAGGTAACAGCAAGAAACTCCATGTGCATCAGTATTTACAAGAACAGGGAGTAGGCATGAAGTAAGTATTGGAGAGACAAGTAGAAAATAAGATACATGTTTAACGTAAGGAAGTAGAATTATGAACAGAGCAGTATAATATCAGGCAGGAGTTTGACATGGACAGGACCAGGTCTTTAGTAGGTAGTTTTTAAGCTCATGTTTAAATTGGGGTTTATGAAGGATACTTCTTATATTAAGGAGAAGAGCATTCCAGGAATGAGCGACAGAGAATTTATAGAGGGACTTGCTTATATTTTTAGTAGGTTTGTAGATGTCTAGAAGATGTTTGTCAGATGTGCGAAGCTGATGTCGGGGGTTATAGAGTGATACAATGTTTGAGCTGGAGGGACAGAAAGTGGGGTTATAGAGTATAGTCTGTGTAATGTGTAGTTGTGGAACAAGAAGTTGATTTTGAAATTCTGGCCATAATAAAGACTTAAGAGCGAGACAGTGGTGGGATTTGTATGGCAGATTGCAGGTGAATCTAGCTATTCTGTGGTAAGTTTGTTCTAATTTGGAGAGGAGAGATGACTGAAGGTTTATAAGGACTGGGGCTGCATACAGAAGACAGGGTAAGAGAAGAGATAGCAAGGGAGGGTTTGGGGGTGGGGGAGAGTAGTTTATGATTACGGTAAAGAAGTCCAAGTTTTTGATTGTTTTTTTGTATGCATTGGTTGATGGGCATGTCAAATTTTAGTTCGTCATCAATAGTTGCACCAAGTAATTTAGTACATGGTTCAGGTGTGATGATAGTATTGTTAAGTGAAGTAATGGAGGAGGAGGAGGCTTTAAGACATACCAGTGTTTTAGGAAGGAAAAGTAAAAGCTTCGTTTTTTTTTGGATTCAATATTAGTTGGTTTTCGGTGAGACAGGTTTCGATGGAGGTGAAGGTGTCTTGGGTACAGGCAAGGAGTTCTGGAATGTTGTGGGTGATAGTGATAAGGGTTGAATCATTGGCATATTTTAAGAGTGTAGAGAGGCTGGTAGTGGAAAGTAGTCTGTTTGCAAAGATATTGATCAAGAGGGGATCCAAGATAGAGCCTTGGGGAATGCTGGTGTTGACGGATAGAAATGGGGAGGTCACAGATTGCCAGCATATAGATTGTTGTCTATTAAATAAGTAACTAGAGAACCAATTTATAGAGGGGGTAGAGAGTTGGTGATCAGAAAGTTTAGATATCATTCTGGGATGAGAGACTCTATAAAGGCCTTGGAAAGATTAAGGAATAGACAGAAAACTAGGTGGTTATTGTTACAGGCTTCTGCAACTGTTTGGGTGAATGAGAGTAGTGCAGTAGATGTGCCATGGTGGGGTCTAAATCCATGCTGAGTGGCTGTTAGAAGATTGTTGTCCAGCAAGTGTTTAAGTAGTTGGGTGTGGACACATTTTTTAAGAATTATGAAAAGTGGGGAGAGTATTGCAATGGGATGATAGTTGGATGGGTTGGTGGAGTTACCACTTTTGTGGAGAGGGGTTGTGAAGAAGGAAATGTTAGGGATGAGGGCTTCTGTAATAGAACAATTTATGAGGATAGAGACAGGGTATGCAATAGGTTTGGGAGCGATTTTAAGGAAGTGGGGGGGTAATTTATCGACAGAGGATAGAAACAGGGTAAGCAATAGATGTGGCAGTGATTTTAAGGAAGTGGGGGAGTCATTTATCGACAGAGGGAGAGCAAGGTTTGAGTTTATTCAGTTGTGATATGATGAAAGCAGGTACTACAGTGTGAATTCGCAAACATTCTCAGTTTCTTCTGTGTATACATTAAATGTACCGATATAGCCTCTCTTCTACCTTGCATCTCTCACTAAGTTGCAGTAATCAGGTAAATACTTCATTTAGGAGTCAAGGTACAGGTTTGGTAATCTATAACTCTGAACCATTCTGAAACTGTTTTAAATACTGGATCAAAAGGAAAAGTCAGATCTCAGTTACTAAGCAATAAGAATGAAGATTCTTCATGATTCCCGCAGTCATAATTCTTAATGTACTGGAATTTAAAGAGCATATGTAATAGTGAATTTGTGTGATCCTTTTAAACAATGAATTATAGTATCAGAAAATACTAATACAGCTCAACAGGCTAGTGTGATTATTACCTTCCACTGAACTTTTGGGATACACTCTCCTATAAAAATGTGTTTCATAAAATGACAGTAATTTAAGAGGGACTAACAACTGTTTCTGGAGAGAAATGAAAAGGGCGCTACAGCTGTCTGAAGGAGGTAAGGAGGTATTCCTAGTCATTAGGTGGATACTTTAAGACTATCAGTGCTGTCTCATACCTCTCAACTGCAAACATTTTCACGGAATGTTTAGATTTTTGCTTCAGATATTTGGGTTGTTCCTCATAAAAACTTTGGTATTCTGGCAAATTACAGAGGACTGAAGTCACTAAATAATGATATATATATATATATATATATATATATATATATATATATATATATATATATATATATATATATATTTGAGTTTCAGATGTCATATCCTTCAGAAAATGCATGCTAACACACATCCTGTTTTTCTAACAGCTTTCAAAGTTTATAAGAGCAATACTTAAAATCTGCCCCTATTTTTGGGCCTTTGTCCTCCCATTAATTTAGGCATTGTCCAGAATTCTTGCATTAAGAGCTTGAGAGGTATGTTGTCCATGAATGAGAGCAGCTAAGCTATGATTCATAGAGGCCACTTAAACTAATGCATGATGGATGCAAATAAGCCAAAGCAAATAAATGCATAATGAGATGTAAATTAGGAATTATGTCAACCAGCATATACTAATGAAGCATTCTCTCATCTGTTTGTGATTCATAATGACTTTTTCCTGCTTTTCTGTGCTGTCTGCAGATACATTATATAAAGTGGAGTCTTACCAATCCTATCTACTTTGTAGTCCATGAGAATGTTGTCGCTTGCTGCAAGCCTTGCTATTTCCAGGTAAGAGTTGCTTGACCTGGCCGAGACAAAACCACTTGCACCCCACTGGCCAAGAAGGCAGAGGGCAGAGGATATCTCACTATAACCTTGATAATCAGGAGATACTTAATAGGTTCAGAGTGGATTGGGGTATGATAAGGGGTTCAGTGAGCATGTATGACCCCATAGGGGTACTGGAGGAATGCATGGACTTCTTATCCCTGAGGATACTAAGGTATACTTGCCATGGAGACCTTCAAGGGACAGACTGGGGACACACTGGGGATCTCACAGGCTTCAACAGTTCCTGGATGTACTCTTGGCTCATGTGGATCAGTGCATGTATTTCCCAGTGTCACCTCAGGACCGAGCTAGGACTATGCTTTACTTTTATGGAGTGCCATGTTTCCCTGAGGTACTCAGTGCAATAGATTGCACCCATGTTACAATGAGGGCCCATTCTGGTCCACGGGGTGAGCAGTAATGCAATAGGAAGGGCTACCATTCCATCAATTGCATGTAGTCTGTGGGGTGCATCACCAATGCCTCTGTCCAGCATTCTGCTAGTGGTGACTGCTCCGATATCTTGCAGAGTAGCTCACTCTGCCATTGCTTCCTGCATGGTGGGATGCCCACTGGTCATTTTATTGGTAAGAGGAAAGATATTTTTTTCTTTTTTTTCTATTTTAGTGGTAAAATGTATTGCTGAATATTAAACCACTTTTCCTTTGTTTTGTCTCTCCCCCCTCTTCTCTCTCTCTCTCTCTCTCTCTTTCTCACTTTTTTTTCCTTTCAGGTAATGCTGGATATCCATTGAAGCCATGGCTTATGACATCAGTGAGAAATCCAAGGGAACTGCAAAGACACTTTCAACACGTCCCAGTCCCAAACTCATATTGTCATTCAGAGGGTCTTCTGCCTCCTGAAGAGTCGGTTTAGGTGTCTGGATGTGTCTAGGGATGCCTTTTACTATAACCCAGCTACTGCATGCAAGATATTTATTGCATGTTATATTCTGCACAAAATGATCATGTGCTGGTCTGGTGGTGAAATGACCCATGCTCTCACTGCAGCTCCCAGTTCCAGTCCCACTATGACTAATAATGACCAGATGGCAGCAGTAGTAAGGGACACCATACAGTAGGCTCATGCATAGCATGTTTGCACAGGCAAAGAGGTGGCATTTAGTCTAGAACTATAGACTACAACATTCAGCTTAATATATCCTTTCTTGTAAAAAACATATAGTGTATAATTGATGCATGTAATGATATCTGTGGTCTCTGCTGTGTGATGCATGGTCTGCTGTCACTGTCCATTCCTTCTCATCTTTAAATAATTACTTTTTTTTAATTTCAGAACAGTTATTCATATTATTGTTTGTAAAAGTTAAGCCTGAGTACTCACTGATTCCTGTTCAGTGATGTCATAAAGCATCAATAAATTCTACTGAGGAATTGTATCTAAGTATACACGTACTGAATGTAATCAAGTGGTACAGTTAGCAAAAACTGTTAATTCAGTATTTAACAAGAGTTTTTACCTTGAATTTGAATGAAAATGTATCAGACTTTTTTTATATTATGCAATGTTTTCTCAGTTTAAAGTATGTTGTCTGTTGAGGTACTGCACATCAGATTATTTTATTTTGCACAATTATTTGTGACATCAAAGGCAAAGAATATCATCATTTGTGCAGTTGTGAGGGTAAGGTGGCAGCAATGTTTTTTATGTGGCAGGATACTCATTTTAATCTGCAATTTTCTCATTATTGTGTTTCAATGAAAACTTATATATCACTACTTCCAAGTTGTAGGTAAGTAACAGCTGTAAGAATGGTAAGTACAGAGCATTGGTGTTAATTACTGCAGCCATATCTTATGGCATACAGATTTGTTTACTCAATTACATGAGGTTTTAAGGATTACGTTTACAACATTACAATGCATACAGTTGAAAAGTTTTCTAATCCACCCCCCCCCTTTTAATAACTTATTCCCCTTCAAGTTGAACATTGACCTGTGTTTGTGAAGGTCAAATTGTAAGTAACCAAAATGTCACACTTGAATCACAGCAGGTCAAGATCAAATTTGTATACACATCTCCTAAAGATAGGCTAGGTGATGGTACAAGTGATTATGAAGAGGGGTTCCCATGGGAACTGGATGGTGAGTTGGTCCGATCTGTCAGCACTGTGGGAACATTATTGGGACCTTGAATGAGAGGCTCTGATAGGTGAAGATAAATGCTGATGTGGCCTGCATGAAATCTGTTGTGCTTCACCCCCCAACTAATTACAGTACTTTCTCAAGAAGGACTTGTAGTCTCAGGTGATCTGCTCCCACATGTCCAGACAGTACTCCATCCTCTTCCTCTTCCAAGACTGACTCCTGCTTGAGTCTGGTAAATTCAAACTAGCGTACAAATGGAGGTGACCATGGATGCTTGGTGTGCCACCATTCTGTGCATCAGTGTGATCGTGGCATTATCCCCACTCTGGAAATCCTCATGAAAACCTTGGAAAACTCTGACCTTTTCCAGCTAACTGCATGAGAGCTCTGAGCTCCAGTACTTGCATTTTCCCTCGCCTTGCTTCTAAATGTCTTACCATATAATTTGCCCTCTTCTTGCACTGTGTTAATGTGTAGTTTCTGCCAGCCACTACATTAATGTCCATGACAACTTGATTCCACATTTTGTCCTCTTCGCTTGTTTGGGTCCCCTTTACCAAACAAATGTTTCCTATATGTCTTAAGGACAGCCATGCAGACAGTATTTGATTTTCCTCATGGCTGAAGTTGTCCTTTCTCTGCCTTGATCCTTTGTTTTGCATCATTACTGCACATGAAAAAAAGGCCACAGTCATAAAAAAAAAAAATTGATGTAATCATCAGTCAGACAAAACAATAACCTTGTGTAACTGCCATCCTCCTATAAAATGTTAGTTAGCACAAACCCCATAATTATATACACATGCAAAATCTCAGTCCAGCCAAGTAAAGTTGTGCTGTACTAATGTCTGCAGTATCATAAATACATTCAGAACAGTAAAGCTATCCATTTTTAAGAGTCATCCTTCTCCAAGCCCCAACCATTTTCATGTATTCATAATACTGACATTTTTCATTCGTCAGTGAACTCAGAAATCTTCAGGTAAGGACATATATGCGCTCAGCCAACAACATAAACTTACTACTTCAGTACTTTACAATTAAACATAGTTGTATGCACAATCACTAAATGACAACAAAGTGTGATTTTTCTCAGTGATCATTCATCACTTCCACTGCTGCTGCAATGATTTTCCACTAACAAATAACAGCTTTATACTATTTACTAAAGCCATGATGATATGCTTATCATATCAGTGAAATAAACATATCTTTAAGCCAACTCACTAAGCTTACAACATTTTGAAGGGTTTCATATTGAATTGCAATATTTGTATTATTTTTTCTTACTTTAAGGCATCTTTGGATTCCCAAGTCATTTGTTACCCAGCTGAGTAATTTCAACTTAATATGTCAGTGTTTATTTATATCACAAAAAAGGATCGCAGAAACGCTCGATCAATTCCTTCACTTTAATGCAACAACAGCAAAGCTTTTGGGTTTCCCCTTCTTCAGTGCTAAGACTAGCACTGAAGAAGGAAACCAAGCTTTGCTGCTTGCATAAAGTGAAAATTGATCGGCGTTCTGTGATCCTTTTTTCTGAATTTGGTTTTGTGCATTGTATTGGACTCAGTTCACCACAGTGAAGTATTTTTGTTGTTGAGTGTTTAGTTATAGGACATAAATTCAGATCCATTTATGCATTTTGTATGCAAATTAGTCTCTTTTTCACTTAGCTGTACGAATCTCAGTAATATGTGAATCTGTACAGACACTAAGGCACTTAAGTCATTCTCAGCTGCTCATGAACACAGCCTTGGTTTCACATGAGCATGCTACAGAAAGGGCAAAGTCCATAGCAGTCCCCAGCATGCCATGGGAATGCACAGATAGCCACAGATAAGCTCAAAGCTGAATATATTTAGAAAAAACAAAATGAAGTTAAACGTTTGACAGTCTGCATGACCATGAAGTAGAATCTCTGCTCTAACATCATCTGGCACACATTCTCACATCAAACCATTAAACATTTAATAAAAGTTGGTAATGATGCACACATAGAAATATGTATTTCTGCATCCCCCCCCCAAAAAAAAACTGATGCTGTAATGCATGAATAAATGACATTCAGGTATAATATTCCAAAAAAGGTAGCTAAGGCAATGTCCAGCAAATGTAAGTAATACAAAGAGAAATGATGATTGAAAACTGTTTTTATCCACTATATAGATGAAATGTAAAGGTATTCCTTAAAAAAAATAAAGCATGTATGTGACAAATCATTTTGGTTAAACCAAACTTGCCAGTGATAAAAATGCCTGTGTAATGCCCTTGGTGGAGTGCGGTTAAAGTGATGACACACCCCAGAGGGAGTGGTTCCAAACCTGTGAATAGCAGCCCTGCTCATACTTTCTTCAGTCTCATTCTGGCACTTTAAATAATGGCAGCACCTGTGAAGACATGAGGATGCACTCCAAGCTAGTCAGACAAAGACACCCTGATAATGGTCCACCTTCTTAGGGAGTCATATCTGGATAAGATCCATGCATGCACAAGAGGAAGTGAGTGGAAAGAGACTGACATCTGGCAGAAGCTAAATGAGTACCTCTGATCCCTGACAGAGATCACCCATGCCAGTCAACAGTGTCTCCATAGTTACGATGACCTAAAGAAGTTTAAGCCTGACCAGTTGGCTGAGTGGATTGACCAGTTAGCAGTGAGTAGGCCAAAGTTTTGTATTACTATTATTATTTTTTTTGGTCATACTAAACATAAGTTTAAAAAAAAATTATAAAAGGTATAATTGAAGATATTTTTCAGAAGAATTATGTGTACCTACAAATATGTTTCTGTAATATTATTATAATGATGCAAAAGAAAGCATAAATATTTACACAAAACTGCATCTTTATATAAATATAAGGAATGTTTACATGTTAACTTAAATTGTCTGTATAAATACAAATGTAACGTGTATGGGTAACATAATAATCTGCATATATATGGCTATAAATCACAGATATACATTTGCTCAAGTACACTTACAATTACTTACTTGTTCATGTATTTATACAGAAAGCAAAAAAAATTGCATATCCACATATTTTCATTTAGTATTGCATGAACTTAGGTAGTATTTAAGTAACATCCAGAAAGTTTGTGTAGGTCAGAAAAGTATTTATTAGTATGACAACTGTAAACGATGGTGGTGAAATGACCCATGCTGTCACTACAGCTCCCAGTTCCAGTCCCACTATGACTAAAAATGACCAGACGGAAGCAGTAGTAAGGGACACCATACAGTAGGCTCATGCATAGCATGTTTGCACAGGCAAAGAGGTGGCATTTAGTCTAGAACTATAGACTACAACATTCAGCTTAATATATCCTTTCTTGTAAAAAACATATGGTGTATAATTGATGCATGCAATGATATCTGTGGTCTCTGCTGTGTGGTGCATGGTCTGCTGTCACTGTCCATTCCTTCTCATCTTTAAATAATTACTTTTTTTATTTCAGAACAGTTATTCATATTATTGTTTGTAAAAGTTAAGCCTGAGTACTCACTGATTCCTGTTCAGTGATGCCATAAAGCATCATATAAGTAATAATCATATTTTTAACTGTTTTCCACAATAAATTCTATTGAGGAATTCTAAGTATACACGTACTGAATGTAATCAAATGGTACAGTTAGCAAAAACTGTTAATTCAGTATTTAACAAGAGTTTTTACCTTGCATTTGAATGAAAATGTATCATACTTTTTTTATATTATGCAATGTTTTCTCAGTTGATGTCTTATCATTCTTTAATTATTACTTCAATAATATCCTGAAGTGGTAGTGATTTGCAAATCTGTCAGCTTCCAACTATACTTGCCCACACCACAGTCTGTCATTCTGCAGCAGAGCAGTGTTGTTGGCATTAATATATGGGTCTAGTTTGAACCATCGAAATTACATTTCAGCAAACCGTAAACAAACTAACTCTTTTTTGCGAAAGTGCATTTTTATGAAAATGCACTTTTACGAAATACAAATAAACCAAAAAAAAAAAAAACACAACACAAACCACTTTTATGCAGGGGCACAAGACCCCCCTGCACCCCCCCCCCCGCTACTTTTATATTCTCACTCCGAGATCACTCTACAGTGGGGAAAAGGGAATATTACCTTATCTCTGCTGTGTTGCAATCTAAGCAACAGCCCCCGTTGCTGTTCGCTTAGTTGCTTTTTCGCGAAAGTGCATTTTCGTGAAAATGCAATTTCTCAAAAAGGAGTTCGCCTGTTTACGTTTTGTTGAAACGTAATTTCGATGGGTCGAGGTAGACCCAGTATTTGGCAGCTGTTAATTTACTCTGGTCTCTTTGCATCACACATTTTCACAAGCATTACCCAGTCTTAAAAATCTTCATACTTTGCATGTTTTACTTATTTATGTTTGTTTATGGGGGTAGGGCACTGATTACACACAACCAATTTCAGGCCTAACCCAGGTTGTACAGTAACAATGATTCAATTTACATAACATATGAGACAAAGTACAGAAGAAGTAGTTGGTTATAGCACATCTACATAAAGTGAATAAACAAAAACATGCAGTCTTTATAAGGTGATAACACAGCAGCAGAAATAAACATACATAAAATATTTGCAATGTGATAACACATTTCATAAAAAAAAATCTTTGATAAGAAGGGAATGAGATGAGAGAAATTAAAGCATTATTTACCAGCCCTTAATTTGAATGCTAATTATTTGTCATATGTGCCAGTTTGAGTAGATTAATTTGTACATTTTTTAAGCAGTGTGAGCAAACAAACAAAAATGCCCACAGCACGTCACTTGTCAACTAAGATGCTTGTTAAAGTTACTAGCAGTGCTTAATATTCTCGGGCTATTAGCAGTTTCAGGACACTCACTTCAAAACATTTGGCACCCATCTCAGGTCTGCACATGGATCTTTTTATATGCAGACAACTAAATCTTCCCTAATTAAACCTCTACTGGAGACATTTGTTTTTCCATTTAATGTTTTGTTTTAATTGCCCAAGCCCTTAATAGCCAGCTATTATAGACCCTGTGTTGAAATCTACATACAGACCGTTGAATTATGTCTTTGTTTATGTATGTATGCATGCTTGTTTATGTGTTTATTTATTATCTGGTAATTGTATTGGTGGGCTGATCCGTCTGTACCCTTTTCAGTCATAACCCAGGTCATAAGACAGCTGCAGAGATATAATACAAATAACAGTAAGTATAGACAAAGTATTTATACACTAAAAAGTAATTAATAGGGAAAAACTACTGCATAGAAAAAATACACACTATATATATATATATATATATATATATATACATATGAAAAACAACTATATATATGGAGATATATATATATATATATATATATATATATATATATATATATATATATATATATATATATATATATATATATACATATACATATGTATATACATGTATATACATATAGACATGCAATCACTCATTGAAGATATATAGGGAAGAACACTTAATTTCATGTACGTTATATGCTGCACAGTGCAAAAATACATGTAATTTTATCTGCATTCTTAAAAACATTACCCCAATTCAACACATTTGTGTAGTAACTGAATTAGCAGTTGTAGTTAGAATATGTATACCTGCATACCAGTAGCTGGGAATGAATCTGAACAGAGTCTAAAACATCAGCAGAGTTTTGGTTGTAGCATGGTGCATGTGTATTGGCATTAATGCATCAGCTGTATAAAGTATGAGGTGTTATTCTTTAGAGATGTAAGATATGATTTGAAAAAGGTTTTGATGTCCTATTTTCTAAGATCTGCAGGGAGAACATCCCATGAAGATGATCCTAATACCATATGTTACACTGAATAACCACAGATGTTCTTCTTGAATAATGGAGATTGACAGGTTCACTCACATGTGACCTCAGTTCAAACAATGCCATTCTTTGGGTTAGTATAGCATTTATTGGTATAGGTGTACAATCTGCTAAGACTATAATATGAGGGCAAAGTTAGGCCTTTCTCTAACTGTTAATCAGTTTGGTCTTTGGAACATAATAGAGTGATGCACTTGGTTTGGATCAAAGAGAGTAAATCTACAAATGTAATTTATTACAATTTGCATAGCTAATGCACACTTTTCTGGAGTGCATGATACAAAAGATATGCCATATTGTGTGAGAGAATTAAGAACTCACTTATTAATAGTTTCGCTAGTACTGAGAGTCATTTTGCCAGATAATTTCATTAGGATGGCAAGGTGGCTAATAAATTTGTACTTTTAACAGATTAATATGATGGTGAGATGAGATGTAAAGGTCTAATTTCTGAGCTACAGACACTTAAATTGAATGACATTTCAGATTTGAAATCCAAACTATGTATATTCCAGGTTTCAGGATAGTGCCAGTTGTAACAGTTGTACTAAAGAGCAGTTATTTAGTTTTTTTTAGGTTGATGACTAATTGGCTAGCCTGAAACAAGTTTTTGAAGTTTTCAAAGTCTTTCTGTAGTAGTTCTTTTAACTTAATGTGAAGATAGAGACTGTCATTCAATTAGAAAAGCATTAACACACATGGTATCAGTATGATCTTGAGATACAGATCCGGTAAAGGTGGTAAGTAATAGAGGCCCCGGGATTGAGGCCTTATGAACTCCAAAGTAAAAATTTTTTTGATGATTAAGTATCAGTTTTTGTTAACTAAAAACAAGGTTCATGGGACAGTGCATCTGCTAATAGTATTTGAATAAGAAGAGAATTATTAACTTGTCAAAGGCTTTATCAATGTCAACAAAGAGGGTATCTGTAAGTTCATCCATGTCTCCATTTAGGTGATACATTAATATGCAGTTGGCATTAATGGTGCTATACCCACTTTTAAAGTAATGCCATCTTCTCGTAGGAATATCATGTGTATTTATAAATTCCATTGAATAAAATGAGATGTATTTTTCCTAGCACTTTTGTTAAGATGGAAATAAGAGAGACAGGTCTAAAGTCATTTAGAATGGGGCAGTGGAAAGGCATTATATATTCTGATTACTTTTTATTTATTTTGGCTAGATTTTCTTGGTAATACAAGCCAGCTAGAAATGGATTGACCCTTTTTCTTCCATTCATATGTGGATTTGTGTAGCCTTCAGAGGGTCATGTGTAGGCATTGTCCAACTTTAATTCTTTTTGTAAACAAAAAAAGAGTTTTCCTAGTAGTGTCTAGACATTTTGAGTAACCTTATTACAGAGATTTTTAACATCACTATGAAAAATGGACCAATCAGATGTGTTGACTTTCCAAGTGTCTTAATAGTCTCTTTGAGTGGAAAGTGTTCCAATATTTATTTATTTATTTATTTATTTATTTGACATTTGTTTATCGGGAATGTCCAACTGGGTCAAAAAGAGCCCATTTTCAGTGGAGGCCTGGGGAGAACAGCTCCAGTTACATTCAAACATTTACAATCTTTATACAGGAAACATAAAAACAATTTCTTACATGAGTTGCAAGCCCATACAGACATGTACAGTACAGAGATCAATAGAATTTTATACATATATTGCACAATACAGAGAACAACAGAAAATTTATACACAGATAACAGCAGCAGATCCTAGGTTATAGTAAAGCAGATATAAGGCAGATGGTAAATATTCAAGTGAGTAAAGTAGATATGCAGTGTTAAAGGGATAGTGAAAGAGAGATGCAGTTTGGGGTCATCTGGAGAGAGGATTAGTGCAGGTTAGAGCAGAGGCACAGCCAGGAGTTGAGCATGGGAGGGTGGCCTAATGGTTAAGGTGTTTGCCTTACAAACACAAGGTGCAGGGTTCGAGTCTCACAAGGGATAATTGGCTAGGATTAAAATGGCTTGCAAGGGCAGTTAGCTTAGTACTAATCTATGAACCTATGAACCTATGTGTTGTTTCTGTGTAGTTCTAAGGGCAGGTAAGTTAGTGGCAGTTCTTACTGTTAGTGGAAGAGAGTTCCATGCTTTGGCAATGTAGTGGGAGTAGAGGTTTTGTCCTGCTGCCTTAGAAGGTTGTATATAGAGATAAGCTCTTTGCCTGTGGGCATTAATGTTCTATTAGGTTTGTAGGGTGTAAAGATATTTAGTGCTAGGCATGCTAGTGGTTTGTAGGGGTCTATATTAGAACACCAAACATTCAAAATGTTGAGTGTTCTAATATCGAACCCTACCAATCGAAAATACTAAACATCGAACATTCAGAACAGCAAATTTTTTCATAGGGAAAAAATCTGCTGTTCCAAAACACATACACACAACACAAGCACACCAAACAAACAGCAATCCACACACATACACCTAAACTCTTACACCTAACCCTACATTAAACTATACACACACCACTAACTATCCACTTACCTTAACCCAAGCCCTAACCCTAAGGTCCATCACTATCGCACACACACCTCACCCGCGCCCTAACCCTAACTCACCTACCCCACCCTAACCCTCACATCCACACAATCGTACACTTACCTGACCCGCGCCCTAACCCTAACTCACCTAACCCTCACGTTCACACAATCACACACATACCTAACCCGCGCCCTAACCCTAACTCACCTAACCTGCCCTAACCCTCATGTCCACACAATCGCACACATACCTAACCTGCACCCTAACCCTAACTAACCTAACCCATACTCAGTCGCACACTTACCTGAACCTGACCCTTAACTTTCCACCAGAGCGCTAAAAATACCGAAGCAACAGAAATGGACAACCAAATTCTTTCCCTAGGAAAAAATTCAGTTTCCTGTTTCTTCGATATTTTCAGAGTTAATCGAAAAATGGTGTCGATTAGAACACTCAACATTTTAAATGTTCGGTGTTCTAATATAGACCCATTTGTAGACTAGGTTGTGAAGTGTAAGAAGTTGGTTATATAGTAGATAGGCAGTTCTAGTCAGGTTTGATCTTTTAGTGATAAACATGATGAGTTCTAGTTTTTGAGTTTGTGGAGGGAAAATGGTGGTAGAGGTAATCTTGGAGTTTTACGGTCCACTGACATTTTATGAAAGAATGATCACTTAAAACTAGGTAAAGAATTTGAAAATGTACTACTCCATTAGAATTATTTGCAACAACTGCTTCTAAAAGTAACTGGTTAGTTGTGCACAAGTTTGACCTAGTGTACCTTCAACCATCTATTTAAAGTTTAGTTCTTAAAGTACTCCTTAACTCCTAGAGGATCTAACAAACATGTATTCAAATCTCCTAATAGAATGATATTATCCTTATTGTACCAAGGTGTAAAGATGGCCACAGAATGTTCTGATGTCTGCTGTGTATGATCGGGGAGAGGGCTAGCCTATAGATCTCTCTGCAATGAGCAATAAGGACCACAGGTTAGAAACTGTCATCAGAAACTGTTTAACAACTTCTCCATAATCACAACACAGAAAAATTACCTTAAGCAATGCAATGATTATGCCATCACTGGAATAACTTGACAGCATGTTTCCACCACCCCTTCTGTCTTCTCTCCTTTTGTAACCACGGTGCTGTTGTTAGTACTATTGTTATAATGGTCCTTAAATTGATAGCTTGCTGGCATTTTGCATACAGGGTACCAGAAACAGACTAAGCTACATTACAAACAGCTGTTGAATGCAATGAAAAGCAACAGTGCATATCTTTAATCTATATCTACTGTTATATCTTATCCATATTTACCATAGCTTTCCTTCCAAAAAGCAAGGAACGTTTAATTTCTTGGCTGCAATAACCATCTGCAGAGATATTGCATTGTCAACAAAAGTCTCTATAGTCAAAGCTATGGTTTTCCCAATAATAACGTATGATTGTTAGACTTGACCTATAGGTAAGACTACACTGGAAAACTAATGCTTTTCAACTGTGGCATTAGAAAAAACTTTTGAGAATTCCATGGACTGCAAGAAGATGAAATCGTGCAATACTTTTCTACTATCTTAATAAAAAAAACACCTGCTATAGTTATTTCTTCAGTACTATGAGGACAATACTAGAATGCACTTGAAAGTAAAAGTTTAAATTCTTCTACTAGTTTGTGTAATTGTTACCCAGTCACTTGCATCCATGCATCCTAGCTACATTATTTTCATTAAAATGACCTTGGTTCAGTAGGTTATTATCCAGTTGCAAATATATATATATATATATATATATATATATATATATATATATATATAGACATTGTTTTTTTAACAATTTTAGACATAATCACCTGTTCTGTAAGGCCATATAAATATTGCATGAACTATAAGAATCAATCACAGGAGATTAGAGCAAGCTAGGACAGGAGAATGGAAAGGCAATATATCAAAGGATAATGGGAGAACATCTGTATGATACCCAAGTACACAACAAAGTCCAGAAGAATTTTTACTTGGAAGTGTTTGCAGAGGTAGGTTCATACCCAAAGAAGACTTCAGATATTTTTTCTTCAGGCGGATAGCAAATGCTACAGGTGTGATGGGAAAGAAAAGCATAATTGGGGGTATATTTTTGGGGAATGCAACAAGTTAACAGATTTAAAAAAGTTCCTACAGAATACTTTGTCAGAAATGGTGGGGGAGCAAATGGTTGTAACTAAGAAAATTATTCTTCTGAGCAGGAATATAAGCTCTGAATTACCATAGTTAGGCCATACTAAGTTAATGCTATTGTCTGCAATATTAATAAATAAATAATAAAATAATAATTACTAGTAAACGGAAATTAATATCTAAAGCAACTATACCTGTAGTACTGGATACTGTAAAGGAGGTAAAAGGACTAGAAATGGGATATTCAGAAAAGGGAAGGAGCAACTTACATAGAACTAAATGGACTTTGTCAGAACAGGTCTATATTATCTTATCGAAGACACATTACAGCAAATGCCTCTTCATTGACCTGTAAAGAACGAACCTCCAGTTATGTAAACTGCCAATTCAGGGATTTATTTTCCTAGGGAAAAATATCGCTTGGTCATCAGTATGAATTTGCCCCTTTCCCCACTATAGTGCGATCTCAGAGTTGGTATATTTAGTTAGGGGAGTGTGGGGGCAAGTCGGTTCATTCTTTAGGGGTCGACGAAGAGGCATTCGCTGTAATGCACCTTCGATAACATAATATAGACCTGTCAGAACAATGCATGAATAGTGGTCATGGTGGAGGAGGAGTGAAATTTAAGGGAAGGCAGAAAGTAAGCAAATTATTTAATGTTGGTGTGAATGAAAATTGTTAAAATGTATACCGCATGAAAATAACAAAATAAATGTTAGTATGATTTGTTTTCTTTTTTTTTTACTGTGTATGCACCTATGTTACTTGTTTAATGTTATGTTTAATAAAGATATTAAAAAATAAATAAGTATTCCAAATAGAATATTTCCATAGTGGCAATTTTCTTTAGGCCATGCCAGTAACCTCACAATCCTAAATTGCCAGGAAAGGGCAGATGCAGTCTAGCAGTAGAAAGAATGACTGGTTCAGAAAAACATATGTAGATATATACCTTAATTTTGCCTCTTAAAATCACAACTTCCTGATCCAAATTTTGCCCTACTTTCTCTTCCATAAATGCATTCCCTTAAACACATTTCTATCAATTTACCTTTGCTGAACTTTCACACTCTCCAAACTCTTTGCTATCATGAACTGTAAGACAATCAATCTTTCAAACTGCCTCTATTGCCCCATTCATAAAATTATTTTGTGCATATTCTCTTTATAGCAAAGGAATTTACTATCCATCATGGGGGAGAGGAAGACAGAGAAGACTTTTCAATAGCATTCTGAATTGTATGTTTTCTTAATGGTTTCCTTTAAAAAGTGGATATGTCAGGTGAGTTGTTTATTGTTCTTTCTTTTACTTTTTGCAGTTTTGTTTCATAATATTCTTTGTTTCTTCCCTTTATGGTTGTCCTACTTTATTTTACAAAATCCTGCCAACTCATGCCCACATACCCAATTGTCTTTAACTCTTTCTTTGGTTAAAGCTTCATTCATCTCACAACCCCTTCTAATCTTTTACGGCTGCGGCCTGTCTTATTTGGGCTTTTAATATCTTCACTCTAAGCCTTTACACTTTCATGTACTTGTGTGCACACTGCATGTATAAAGAGCTCAATGGATAAAACTCTACATATAACACCCAGACTCATATCCTGTTATATATTTATTCTCTACATGCTTTACCAAAGGTGGCAGGTATGAATTTGTTACATTGGCTGAATCTGTTTGCTGCTGTAATAATCTGGAATATCAGATGGTCCATACTGTAGTGCATAACATTTAATTGTATCACTAAGAAAATGGCTGAAAAAAATCTTTGTCATAACTCTCAGTCATAAACCTTTATCAGTGAGTACACCTTCTATTTAAGGGTGGCGCTCCGCATGCCATTTTTATCCGCTAATAAACATGCAGTGCAAATTGTTATTTAGAGTACTTTTCCTTTTTATAAACCATATTCTTCCATTTCTAAATGAAGACAATAAAAAAGTCTGATTGTTGAATACAATATTCAGTGCAATGTCCACCTCCATTTAAACACATGGGAGCTTGAGCCTTATGAACATTCTAAAGGGGTCCATGAGGTAAATATGACTCTGAAAGAATTTTAATGAGTAAGTGGGGGGATAGCAATACAAACAGTTGAGAGTAATACCATCTCTCCATGCATAATCACAATAACACATATCTCTATTCAGTCAAGTAAAACAAAGTCTCGTAGCTGAAGAATCAAATTTATTTACTCCATCCTTTTAAGGAGGTGATCAATATATCTCTTCAGAGTTATTATTTCACTTCCTGTTTACCAAACCTTTGTTATCAGCCTGGGGAAACTAATGCCCATGGAATTTATCAGTTATCCACCATTTTACTTGATTTTGTTTCTTTCATTCTTCTACGTTCAAAAAGCAGAATATGGAATATATTCCAAGGTTTTCTTCAGCTATTCATCTACTACTTGTCTTCATATTCAGCAGTTAGTGCCTTTTCAAACATATAATATGCTCTGACTCCTGGAAAATGCACACCCTGGGTTAGTTGGATTTATTTTTTTTTCTCTCATTTAATCATGTTAGTAACTCTTCCTTGTCACACTCCTTCCTCTTCAGCCAAGAAAATGGCAGATGGTTCCATGCTTCTTTCTTCCATAGTATATCAGCTGATATTAATAACCCATTTAATAGTTAAGCATAATTGATTTCTGGGTTTGTCAATGTCTTCCTCAAGTTTACAATAAAATAGTCATTCTCCTTTGCTTCCTGCATTAATGGAAGGCAAATGTTTGGATGCATATTTGCATAGATAATCAGAACATGAACTTAAGTTCATCCTGTTCTCTATAATAATATCCAATTCTTTTGATGTTTCACTGGCAAGAATTACATCAAGTTTCTGAATAAGAGGCTGCCTAGCTTTCTTTCTCAGAATTAATTAAAGTAGATTTTTCACATTAATGAAGAGAATATAAAGTTATTAATTATGACCATCCTGAACACGAATAAAGATAATTCGTATAACCTTTTAGTGTCACCTCAGTCTTGATTATACTGAATATAGTTGTATCATCAACATTTTTCATATTATGGAATCTAAGAATAGGCAAGTCCGTGTAAAATAAAAATAGCTCAGACCCCATTACTAAACTTATTGTTAACTGTTATGTAAGAGGATCTTGAAAGAACCCTCACCTTACTCCTGGTCTAATTTACCCTTGTCCTACCTGGATACTAAAAATGTTAAGGTAGAGTTGGCCAACAGACATCTGTTTGAATATAATCTCATGTATGTTAATGTCAGCATTTCTAATGCTGCTCTTAGATGTGCCACTTGTTCTTACAAGAACTTATAAATCTGATCACATCATTTAAGGGGCCCATTTAATGTCCTCAGTGAGTCCACAATCATCTAAAATGACACAGAACCTTTGTGCAGCCCAAAGAGCACTACTATAAACTTATGTATAACCAAAGACATAAGAAAATTGTTTTTTCTTTTGATAATACTTCATGAGCAACTTGGCATACTCCTCAGTAGCCCCAATATAAATCAAATGTTGAGAGAAATGTTGCTCAACCAACTTCTTCCAATATTTAATTCATCCAAAAATTTAGTCTTAGCATTAAGTCATCAAATTCTAAACAAAGGCAAATACCACCATCTGGTTTATTTACTATGATGACAGGAAGAGATAATTCACAAATTGCTCAATTATTCCTTACCATTGCATTTATCATACCTTATTTCTCACTGTTTATCCCTCATTTTGTATTAGAATGATTCATAAATAACATAAGGTCCTACTCTCTCTTTTTGATTATGTTAACCTGAAATATATGTTAATTTACTGGGCATTTCTCAGAAACAGATGAAAAATATATCCAACGATTTCTTCAGTAATTGTTTTAGTTCTGCTCTTTGTTTTTCTTCTATCTTTATTTTTCCATTAGTTTTCCTATGATTTTTTTCTTCCACATTTTCTTAACTTGGCATTACTATTACTACAGAAGTGTTTATCTCCTTTGGAATTTTGATGTCAACATTTTAATAGATTAGTACAATAGATTTTCCTCTAAGTAGGGTGAACTTGGACCTCAAAAATTACAGGACCCTCACTTTGGAGATTTCAAATGCTCTTTGTCAAATTCATAGTAAACTTTAGTAGGTTATTAATAACAACATCATTAGCTTATCCTCATTTCTCATCCATGCCAAAACATTTTATAAATGCCATAAACAATCAATCAAAGTAAACATGTATTCTAATGTCAATTCTCCTCCCACATCTGGTCATTTTTTTTTTGTTTATCTACCAGTAGACTTTAGAAAATAAAAACAAAATCTGCACCCTGGACCACTGCAAAAAGTATACAAATCCTGTTTCTGTTCTTATTTTGATTTTCTGAATCTAATACAATTGGGTCATAAGTGTGCAGTGCTTAATTATAACATTGTATGTTTTAATAATGGGGCTGAAAAATATATTTCTTATAAATAATAGGCATCCCCCGTTCTCAGTAGAACCTTCAAAAAGGGAGTAGATTTTTTAGATTTGTGCCTTTAAAACTAAAGTTTTGAATGTTGAGTACTATAACATGAACATTCAAAATGTCGAAACTAAAACAATCGTCCAAAAAAGAATACACATGGCCAACCCCCCCCCCCCCCTTTGTGGGAGGCTGCACCTCAACATTTCCTGTGAATTATGTATACTAACTCTGAGATCACCCTACAGTGGGGGAAAGGGACAATTCCATAATCCCTGCTGTACCACAGTCTCCTATAGTTCGTTTCCTATTCCCTACAATACTGCAGCATTTTTGATTTGGACATTTTGACTGCTGGTGTTGTGGTGGCACTCATCATTTAAAATGTTTGTTATAAAGATATGGATCTGACTTTTCTCCAAGATAGCATCATTGCACTACATGCTTTTTTTTCTCCCAGAAACAAATTTACAAATTGGAAATCAGTGCATATTCACTTTTTATTTGATTTACCACATTGTTTCAGTCTTCAAGAAGACATAATTCTGAAAATGTGTTCAGAAGATTTCTTCCAATGGATTTACAATGGATTTGCAATTAATTACATATTGTTAATATGGGATGCAAATAATCAAAACTAAATCATCTAAAACTATGTTTAATGCCACTAATTTTCCAACTGTAGTATAAAATAGTAAAAAGTTCTATATATTCTAACATCAGGGCAACACAGACTTGGAGAAAAGGAAGAAGCTATAAAACAAACATAAAAATCACCTTGTCAAAATGTACTCACTCCTGCTGCTATAGACAAAGCAGACCATCTGCAACAAACAAAACTTATAAACTAAAATGTTAACAATGTAAACATGTGTGATCTCCTTTGACATTTTGTGTTGTGATAACTTGTCATATAATCAGTTGTATTGCTGCTTTTCCATCTGTTCTTCCACTGTTCACCTTCTGATTCTGCTGCCATTTCCCAAACATATGACATGTTTTAATTCCAGGAAAAACACTCTGCTTGTTCTTTCATTTTTTCCCTCTTAGTTAATCTTGTCACCAATTCTTCTCTGTTCCAGTGTTTTATATACGCAGTTTGACTGTGATTATTTTGGCTAATAAGTTCACTGTTAACATATTTACTGTAGCTAAACTGAGCCAATGTGTTATGTTTGTTTCCAATGTAGCCCTTTTCATTTTTTTTATTTTTATTTTTTTTTGTCGCCTGCTTGTGAAATATAACTAGCAGTTCACTTACAAAAGCACTGTAGTGATTAATAGCCATTGAACATGCGGTAAACTTCAGGAGTCTTTAATGTAGTGATCACCATCACGCAGATAGCTTGATTACATTGGCTTTATATGACCGTTATGCATCAGTAAGGCTAGTGTAAGGCACGATATACAACTGAGCAACCTACGTTGATATAACAAAAGACTCAGATGAATCGTGGAAGAGCAATGCATAATGAATACAGGAATAATAATGAAAGAGAGTTAAAACGATAGATGTCATTCGGTATGATACAGCATAAGAGAATGAACCATACAGACAACAGCAAAAGAAGAAATACTTATCCCAGCTGAATGTAATCTCCCTGTCATCTCAGATGTCCAAGTGAGAACCGCCCTAAACAAAGCAAAAAACACAGCATCAATGGGACCTGACGGTATCCCGGGGTGCGTGTTACGTGAACTCCAAGAGGAGCTAAACCCACACATAAAAATGCTATTTAACCTTAGCCTTACTTCGGGATATGTACCTGAACACTGGCGTACAGCAACAGTGGTCCCACTCCACAAGGGGGGTGCCTCTACAGACCCTGGAAACTACCGCCCCATAAGCTTGACTAGCCTGGTCTGCAAAGCTATGGAAAGAATCATTATGGAACTCTTAAACGGAGACATAGGGGACCTACAGATGCTTGACCCTACCCAGTTCGGCTTTGTAAAGGGCAGATCCTGCCTTTTAAACCTGGTTGACTTTTTCGAAACAGTCACTAGAGCCATTGATGAGGGCAAAGCAGTCCATACAGCATACCTGGACTTGGCTAAGGCCTTCGACACAATACCCCACTCAGGCATCATAGATAAGCTAAACAGCTTAAAAGTAAACCCTTATGTCACTAGATGGGTTGCAAACTGGCTAAAGGACAGAACCCATAAAGTTAAAATCGCTGGAGCTATGTCAGACTCAAAGCCAGTCACAAGTGGTGTCCCACAGGGATCTGTCCTGGGACCCCTCTTGTTCAGCATTTATTTCTCAGATGTTAAAGCAAACATGGGAGGGCTGTGGCTGACAAAGTTCGCAGATGACTGCAAACTAGGCACCATAGTTGATACACCAGCAGATACACACATCCTACAAAAAGGCCTCACTGAAACGGACAACTGGTACCATAGTCACGGCCTTAAACTAAATGCCAAAAAATGTATAGTCATCCCTTTTGGAAAAAACAAAGTACCCACAAATTATCACATAGACAGCAACCCACTGAGTACGGAAAAAGTAATCAGAGACCTAGGGACCCAAGTAGACAGCGACCTCTCATTTGACACCCACGTTGCCAAAGTGGTTAGAAAAACATTCTACCTTGCACACCTCATCAGGAAGGGTTTCACATCCAGATCCAAGGATGTCATTGTACCCCTATATTCCTCCCTCATCAGACCCATGATTGAGTACAATGCCCCATTTGGTATGTACCTCACCCGGCACTTGCAACAGCTGGAGAGACCACAAAAGTACCTCACCAAAAGGATCAAGGGTCTCCAACATATGTCTTATTCTGCCAGACTAAAGAAACTTCAGCTCTATTCAGTAGCATACCGCCTGCTCAGAGGTGATCTCTGCCTGACGTACAAGGCCATGTCCAATCAGGATCTGATGGACATGCTCCACCTCAAAAAAATCCAAATCCATCAGGACCACGAGAGCTAAAGACTTAAACCTCGGCACAAGTATGAATAGGACATGCTGGAGGGATAGACTCATAACCCAGGAGCTTCCCATGCTTTGGAACAGGATCCCAGTTCATATTAGGCAGAGCCCCTCACTGACTCTCTTCAAGAGAAATCTTGATGAGTGGATGGGAGATCATAAGTTTACCCCAGGGGTCACATCTGTGTCACTGCTAGACAGGGGCACAGTAAACTAATTCTATTATATAAGGGAACCTTCACTGTGTCACTACTAGACAGAGGCACAGTATTCTAGATTTATTCTGTACATTTTTGTACTATTTCATGGGGTGGCAAAAGCCACATCACTATGGCTAGGCTTACAAATGCCCCAGGGCAGATAGCCTAGTACTATACTATGAAACTATGAAACTATGAACAAAGTAAGAATGGCACTTCACAATGACACAGTAAAAAGAGTAAACCATCATTATGCTATTTCAGAGGGAATGATGTCTTTCAAGATTTACTTTCTTGGCTATGTCTTTATATGAGACAGATTGCTACTGTATAATTTCACAGACCCATTGATGCATAGGTGGTGGGAATACCTTCAACTTCACTCACATAGCCATCTCAGACACATTTTGCTTCTATTTTGGTGATTTCCTAACCATAAGGGGAGTGTATTTCTATGGCAGAGGTATTCACAAGAATAGGCTTTTGATGAGGGTAGAAAGGAGCAGTTACTCTGCAGATTAACATTTTGCTCAAGGACTTGAGTATGCAGTTATCTATAATGCGTTTGGCTAAAAGCTGGTTCTGCATCAGCTGATGTCATCACATCTACTAGATATTAGAAACTGCACAGGCAAGCTAAAATGTACCACAAGGCTAAGGGGTCAGCATAATAAGTTAGAACTGTGGCACAGAACACCACAGATTCTTTACTGTGTAAAAAAGGGCATTAGTTCTGTTGGAGATTCAAAGGTAAAGGACTAAAACACATTTGACATCATTGTCATTATAACTTGGTACTGATGGCAAAGAGATGTGTAAGTTGTCAGTATTCATAAAATACTACTCCCTACTAGATGTGGCCAACAAAATGTGTAAGTGGGCAGTAGAAAAGCTGATCATGTTTTCCCCTGAGGAATACTACTAGTCTCCAAAGAATCCTTTGTGTAAAAATTGCTAAAGAAAATATACACCACATTGTGCAGTTTTTGGTCCATACACAGATCTGTCACAATATCCCAGTTGTTTACAGGGAGTGTTTATAATAACAATTATATAGAAACTTTAAATGGCCTTTTTCACAAAAATTGCGTGCAGTTTTGATAACTGTCATTTTTAAAAAAATTGCTAATTACTAACAATAAGGACATATAAAACATAAACAAGTCACTGTAACTTCAGGTGAATGTTTATAGCTTTCTTACACAGTGTTAAATTGTTAAACTTGAAGAGCATCATTTGTATTTGGGAAGTGTTAATGGCTATAAACAAATGAGCTGTAAATGTGAGAGCTGTTACTAATGGCCAGACAACCCCTTCACTCATGCTGTTAATAAGGTTCGTATAATGTTTCCAGTGAAAGTGATAACTGGAATCATACAGTTAGTTCAGTTTGTGTGCTTGTATTTGTTAGTTTGTGTGTGTGTGTGTGTGTGTGTGTGTGTGTGTGTGTGTGTGTGTGTGTGTGTGTGTGTGTGCGTGTGTGCGTGTGTGCGTGTGTGCGTGTGTGCGTGTGTGTATGTGTGTGTGTGTGTGTGTGTGTGTGCGCCTGCATGTTCGTGCACGTGTGAGATATAAAATATCTATGTAAAGAGCTAAACACAGGCAATAACAACTTGAAGAAATATAAAGGCTCAGCCTGAAGTAAGCAACCATACTGAAGACAGCAAAATATATTATTTTAAATCACCACTAAATTTCCCTGTGTTTACAGCTTGAATTGATTTTTTTAATTTTTTTTTTTGTTCAACAGATGATTTTTTCTTAAGTTATAAATAAATAAATATAATGGGGCTGTGGAAGGGAGTTCTATGTAAATGAGTTAGTATAAGGTAAGACTGTTTATATATACCTTTGTTTACGGATTCCTGAGCAACAGTGTAATTCCATGCTGTGATTTCTTCTGTACACTGAGGTCTTAATGCTAAAATCTAATATTATAAATTTAAAATACACTCACAATCTTGAAATATCAAAAGGATTTAAAGTAAATTACTGATTGTGAAAATACCACTAAATTTTCCCAAAATCCCTTGAGGGACAACTTAAGTCAAGTCAATTAAAAAGCAATGCTACATTGCATTGTCATAAAGTTTTTGTGACCTGCTACCAAGTGGTATTCAAAGCACATATGATATTTATTGCTAAGCATTAAAGAATGGACTTAAAAGAGGACGTGACAGTGACGTAACATTAGATGCTCAGTTCTGATTCTTTTTGAGTAAAGCCAAAGTGCTTGTTAATGGCGGTGAAGCCATAAGACACTGGAAGGAGGAGCTTAAGAACACTAGTAGTAATGAGGTCAGTGCTGCATGACAGGCTAAGGCTCCTGGGAAATGGCAGTAGAGCAAGATATGTGACCTTGTAACCTTTTTGTCTCAGAGGTGAGGCATGACAAATGAGTCTGAGCTTCCTGGCTGGAGTCTGTTTTAATATTGTCCATGCTCCCTTTTGTTGAAGGGCCTTTGCATTAGTATTTTAAACAGTTTCAACCATGCTTTATCCTCAGGGAGATAATTCATCATTTCATTGCTTTTGAGATCAAAGCAAATTTTATGGTAACTAGGAACTCCAGCCTGGGGTTAGTTGTTCAAGGCAGTAAAGTTGAAGACCACATGCAGATATGTATTCCATATGGGACTGCAGTAGACCCTAATATTAAAGCCAATCATCACACAAGTGTCAAATAAATTACCATGAGTAAACACTTCATCAGTTGTACTTCATATGGAATTATGCCTTTATTTAAGGGATGTAGAAAAGTGGCTTCAGGTAAGTATCTTAGGTTTGTTGCCATCATGCCCTTATCCTCCTAATTCAAAGAAGGAAACAAGCAATTAGCAAACAATGTGTTGTAGAACAGTCCATCTTTAATGTTAACTGCTTGCAAGTCTACAAATTTAATTCCAAACTTTGTATTTAATGTTTATTATTGCCATTAACCTTTCAGTGTATTTTTTAGTTATTTTCCTTTTAGAGCATTTAACACAGACAGAGCAGTTTAGTGCTTCAAATTGTACATCGGGCTTATAGGTAAGCAGGTGCACAGGAGAGATGGCTAGCTGCCATGTCCATTAATGAAGGTGGATAGAAGTGCAGCATAGAATGACATACCAAAACAGAATGTGCCTCTTGGGTCAGGTGTTGTCAAAAATAGGCAGAAACACTCATTATAGTGCTGAACATAGTCAGCTGGCATACTATATAAACTGCAACATGGAGTAAAATGAGGAGTTAATGGGAACATGAATAGTCCAACCATGTGTGTATCACAGAATACATTAATTAGCTCCTGTGTGCAAGATGAAAATTCAGACTACAGGCACCCTATGAAACCTTTTGCATGTCCATAGTAGCCGTGGGCACCTTATGAGGCAATCTACATGTGTGAGGTAGGTGAACGTTCCCATTCTGCCACTCCTCTTCATCTACATGTGTGAGGTAGGTGAACGTTCCCATTCTGCCTCTCCTCTTCATCTTCATGTGTGAGGTAGGTGAACATTCCCATTCTGCCACTCCTCTTCATCTACATGTGTGAGGTAGGTGAACATTCCCATTCTGCCTCTCCTCTTCATCTACATGTCGGAGGTAGGTGAACGTTCCCATCCTGCCTCTCCTCTTCATCTACATGTGTGAGGTAGGTGAACGTTCCCATTCTGCCACTCCTCTTCATCTACATGTGTGAGGTAGGTGAACGTTCCCATTCTGCCTCTCCTCTTCATCTTCATGTGTGAGGTAGGTGAATGTTCCCATTCTGCCTCTCCTCTTCATCTACATGTGTGAGGTAGGTGAACTTTCCCATTCTGCCTCTCCTCTTCATCTTCATGTCTGAGGTAGGTGAACATTCCTATTCTGCCACTCCTCTTCATCTACATGTGTGAGGTAGGTGAACATTCCCATTCTGCCTCTCCTCTTCATCTACATGTCGGAGGTAGGTGAACGTTCCCATTCTGCCTCTCCTCTTCATCTACATGTGTGAGGTAGGTGAACGTTCCCATTCTGCCTCTCCTCTTCATTTTCTTGACATTCCAAATGCTGCTACAGCATCGGCTTTCTAGCTATCCTGTTTTATCCTTGTCTAATATACACAATTTTCTCTTTGAAGACTCATACATCTCATGTCCCCATAACAAAATATTGCACTCAGTAGATCACTGCTTCCTTCAATTACTTGATCTTAAGTTTTGTCCCCTTAATACTTTTGTGACCCATCTTCATTCCTATTTATTCAAATGACTTACTAAATCCAAGAACAATTTCTTAGCAGCTCGGTGATAACACCTGAACACTTAAAAATGCTTAGTGTACTAATATACCAGTCTGATAGCACTGTGTTATATCACCTCACCTTAGATACACCTTGTAAAACTTCTTCCCTCAAATGCTGCAACACGACTGTACATCTCTGTGGCCAGTCAAAGATTCTGGAGTTAAATGGTATGTAGAGATGAGTACTACCAAAGTAATGTGTCCTTTAACAGTACCAGTGAGCATCTGTGTAGTGTGTGTGTGTGTGTGTGTGTGTGTGTGTGTGTGTGTGTGTGTGTGTGTGTGTGTGTGTGTGTGTGTGTGTGTGTGTGTGTGTGTGTGTGTGTGTGTGTGTGTGTGTGTGTGTGTGTGTATGTGTCTAAGTGTATGTGTATGCATGTTTGTGGTTGTGTGTGCGTGTGTGTGTGTGTGGGGGGTCTATCTATGAATGTAATTTTATTGTGCTTTATTTTGGTCTGAAATATTAAAACTATCATGTATTAAAGCTCATTTCACAGCATTTAATGTATCATCCTAAATACTTTATCCATAAATCTTCAGCATCTACTGGTAGCAGTTTCCTTCCATCTCCTGAGTCATCTTCCCTAGTCCTGTACCTTTTGGCAACATACTGTCACCCCAACTGTGGCCAGTCTGATCACATTGGGTGTTGTAGACTAGAATAGTGTAACAACTGCTTTATGCTTAACAACTGCTCACTGCTTCTGCCAACCAATAGTACAACCTGCAAAAGTTGTAATTATTCAAGAAACACGGAGATAGACCTTGTCTATCAGCTCACTATCAGTAAGTATCATACATCCACAGCACCACATCAACCAAGGCACTCTAAGTCCATAACTTGTGCTGAAGGTATAAAGAAAAATTTGTCTGAGCCACAACAAAATTCCAGTCATCAGGATACAAAGCAACAGTTACTCTCTCTCCACTCACACAACTGCAAATCCATATAGCTCTACAAAAGTGGGCCTTAACCTTAAGGCCTGCTAAAGCTGCTTCCACACAGGGGAATTTGTTAGTCATAGGTGACTCCATAGTTAGGCATGTAGACTCCACACTCATCAGACAGGAAAAGAACAGGGTGACTCTAAACTGTTTGTCAAGTGCCAGGATTTGTGATGCCACAAGGGCCCTAAGGTCCGTAAACCTGACAAATATGACTACATTCTGCTGGTTGTCCATATGGGGAGTGAATGACCAGAAATGCATCGCCCAGATGGGTATGTACAGAGACACGATGAAACTTCTCTGCCTGTGTTCGAGGCAGAAAAGACACTGGTCTGGAGTAGTATTATGCCTTCACTAAGAATGATTCCTAGAGACAGAGACAAAAATAATCGGATCTCATAATTGACTAAGTAGTTGCTGGCATTCTAACAGGATCCAGTATGTGTTGGCCTGAGATGATATGGAAGATAAGACTTCCTGTTTCCCTGTACATGCCTTAAACCTCTCATACAATGGCTTTCACACACTAGCTAAAGCCACTGCTGCCCCAGTAGTGCCACTTTTATGCAGAGTCCTCATACTTGACATTCCATCATAGCAAACTCAAATGCAAATTCTGACACCATCAAGGTGGTATTATTCAGTGCTAGGATTCTATATAGAAAGAAGACAGAGCTTGAGGCTCTCCTGCAAGTCGAACATATTCATATCCGTGTGGTTGCTGAGATATGGTTTCAGTGCAATGACAGTACTCCCTCTATACTAGGATTTAGCTTCTATCATGACTTCAGGCCCTCAGATAACTGCAGAGGAGTATCTGTTTGTCAGAAACACCACCATCTGATGTCAAATTACCCATGACTCTAATATGGAGCTCTTAGAGATCCAAATCACCCTAAACAAATCCAACTATTACTTCATCATTAGCTACAGATATCAATGTCCCACAAAGCACACACATTTACCTTAACACCATTGGGGGCTTAAATATCAAAGCAAATAACATTTTGCTAGATGAGCTTCAATTATCCAAGCATTGACTGGCACAATTAAACCTCTAAAAATGGATATTCTTAGACTTTCTTAGTACCAATGCGCAAGAGCAAAATGTAAACTTACCCACTAAAGGCTCCAGTGTCTTTGACCTGGTTCTTATGAGCCTAACTCTTGCTTATACCCCACCTGCATCTTTTCACTCATAGTTAAATCTGACCACAAATGAGTCTTCTCTGTCAGGCTTAGTGGTGCCACCCCACCAGCAAATAACAGCTTCTTTTAAATACTTCTCCATGGCAAGCCTATTTAATTTTGTCAAAGACCAAGGTAAAATTCCCAACAATCTCCCACAAATAGATCCATGTGAGAGGACTACCACATTCACCTGTAACTAAACAACTGCATAGAAAAGTCCACTGTAAATATAATGATGCATTCAGGAATAAAAATCACTGGCTCAACTTCTGTATTAATAAAGTGCATAATAAAAGAAGGAAAATGATGACAATGTATAAGAAATAGCCATGCCACGACTGCAAGACCACGCTGAAACATGCTAATAAGCAACGTAGGAGCGCTGTTAGACAACGGAAAGTGTAGAATGACCTTAAGGTCACTGCAGAAGCTGAAACGCAAACTATAACTCTTACTTCAGTTATTTAAGGAATAACGTTACCAAAGCATAAGCTAACACATAATAATATCACCCATTCTGATCCCAATGCTATAGTCAATATACTAGCAGACAAATCTAGTGCTAACATTACCCCACCTAGCCACATTGTTGCTGCCACTATCCATGAAAATTTAGTTTCCCCTGAAGTTACTTTGGAAAATGTCTTAGAATCCTTGTCAGAGCAGAGGCTAAAAATAATACTTACTTGAGACCAGACAACAAACCAGGCTGTGCTCTCATCAGTGCCACTTATCATTGTCTGAGCCTGTACTTCAACTTCAACTGTTCAGTCTCAGCCTACCCACAGAGTTTGTGCCTGATGCCTGGAGAACAGAGACTATAACTCCCCTACACAAGGTAGACCCTCTATAGACCTGGGCAATTAAAGACCCATCAGTCTCCCCAGTGTTATATACAAAACCTTGGAATATAGCAGGTTTGTCTTGATGCATTAACAGTAATTTAGGCAAACGTAAAAAGACTAAAGAATACATGTCAAAACTTTCACCAATAGTGGAGTTTTCATCTTTTTCCAGTGTTGAATGACAGTGGAGTTAAGTTCCCTATTATATGATCAAAGAAGCATTCTTTTGAATGCATCTTGATCAAACTTGAAACCACGAAAAAGCAAAATACCAAAATGGCATATAAGCAAATTATTTACCTGGGAAAGAAATCGCTTGGCCACCTTCGTTATTTTACCATTTTCGTCACTGTAGTGTGATCTCGCAGTGGGTATATTTAAGTAGGGGAGTTGTGGGGGGCACTTTGTGTAATGTTTTAAAGTTTTTTTTTTCTTTTTTGGAACAGCGTTTTTTTTTCCTGGAAAAAAATCGCTGTTTTAAATGTTCGGGATTGTAGGGTAGATAAATCAGCGTACTCTTTTTTAAACATTCGCTGATTTAATATAGACCCTGGAGTTAGTATATATATGTTTGGGGATCCAAGGGACTTACTGCCCTGCAAAAAAAGAAATCCTCAGATTGAAAGTGATTTCAGCAAAACATTTTTCAGTTTTTTGCATTCACCAAAACTGCTTTCGGTGAGTTAACATGCTTCCAAATATATCATAGCAGAACTCATTTATGCGGACACAGGCAACATAACTGACAGAGACCCCAATCAGTTCAGTATTGTGAAGGGCAGATCCTGTCCCCAGACTTAGTAAATTTCTTTTACAATGTTACAGAAGTTCCAGACAGTTCTCAGTCAGTGCATGCTACTTAACCTATCCAAGGCTTTTAATACTACCCCATGCTGTTATTATTGACAAATTAGGCAAACTTAACGTAAATCTCTACATTGACTGTTGTATTGCAAATTAGCTATCCAAACAAATCCCAAGTTGTGAAATTTGCTTTTACTCTCTCTGAATGCAAAATGTAACTACTGGGGAAACCACAGGGATTGGCACTGAACTCTCTTCTATTTGGCATTTATTTTGCAGACATTCAAGCCAATAAGCATGACATGTGGTTAGCCAAGTTTGCCAATGACCACAAATTAGGCACTGTTATCCACTCGTTCACTCATTGACTGATACTAAACAGTTCTAGTAAGGGCGTGAAGATGCACATACATTGAGTACTGAAAACAGTTTCAAGACAAATGCATAAAAATGTAGCATAGCAGCTTTCTGCAAAAACTCTTTTCCCACCTCATATGTAATGTATGGTATTCCTCTTCAGGCAAACACGGTCATAAGAAACCAAGGTTCTTGTGGGGCAACTCTATTTCATTTGATCAAGTTTCAACCATAGTCAGGAAATCCTTCTATCTGCCCCAGTAAATGACCAAGGAAATATCCTCATGATCCAAAAAGATCCAAACAAGTCATCCTACCACTGTACTTTTCTCTTGTCAGACCAATCATCAAATGTACTGTCCTATCTGGAGTGTACAAATCCAAGCATATTGCTTATCTGGAAAGAACTCAAAGATTTCTGTCCAAGAGAATTAAAGGCCTTAAATCCTTCAACTATTCCAAAATATTAGCTTGACTGTTCTTGTACTCAGTAGTCTACTGGCTGCTCCAAGATGACATATGAACCTATATGTCTTGCTTTTCAATATTTCCCATCATCTTTTCAATTCCTATTGAAAATTTAGACAGCTATGAATGGCCACATCATAGCTTTAGTGCAGTACTGTGACTACTACCTCCACTCCCCAAAAATTTGAAATCAGTGCTATGGTTGCTCCTCAGCTAAGTTTCATCACCTGTGGCATAAATGGGATGACTCTGGTAAAGGCATTTTTACCTGCATGATTGATAGATTGATAGATGGTTGTTGCGTCACCTGACATATCAGTGGAAAGGTTTCATGATGACTACTCTCACATCAGCATACATACCCATCAGTATGAAATGTTTGAGATGAGTGTATCAATCACAAATGCTTCACACAGGTATGCTAACATAGTGCATATAATTATGACAAGTGTTTCCATCTGCTGCATTGTATAGTATGACAGCCCAGTGAGAAATGAGCCCTTATCTATAAAGATGGAACCTTTACTATTTTCCAGGAAAGTTCCTTTTTGATTTAGTTTGAAACATTTGTTGGTCCACATCATTTGAACTGATGATGCCCTCTTTTTAGAAAACAGACTAATATTACTGTATATCAGACTTACAGGATTTATGAAAGTATACAACTGTTCAGCTGGGACTTAATAGGGATGAATGAAAAATTTAGAGTACCTTAGTTTCTAATGTTTATGTATGTGTCACTACTCCAAATGGTCATTATATTCTGTCCATGAATAATGCAATGTTTCCTTAGTAAAGTTAGTTCTTCAAATACGTCTGTGCAATATGCAGGCAGTCTCAGTGCATTTCCCCCATTATATTCTGCACTCTATGATAGAGAACACAGGGCCTACCTCATCAACATGTCTACAAAACAACGGAAACAAAAAAAAAACACTATGTAGAAACAGGTGAAATATAAACTTCAGTGCCCCAGCATAATCATTTTCTCGCACCTTGTATAAAAGTTACAGAAGATCTTTCTACACTAATGGGAAGCAGTACTTCCAGAACAAAAATTTCAAAAATAAGTATTTCAAAATCAGTGCAAGATGTAGCCGTGACATTTGATCTTTGACATAAAACAATCTTGGTCTGTAGAACAAAGTGAAACGTTTCCTGAAAGTTTTTAGAAACAGAGGAACATTTTCATTTTTTCATAGCAGTCTAAAATATGTTTCATTTTTAAAATAAAAATGAGATTCATCAAGAAAGCTAGTAAATCCTTTCAGGTTTTTAGGTACATATCTCATTCCATTTTAACACAGAAGAAAAATGTGCCCCCAAACAGGTCAATAAGCATTATATTTTTAATAAAAGACACTAGTTTTACAGCAACACATAATGTGTTGCTTTCTCCAAACCACACAATGACATAATCTTCCATCCTCAAGTACTACAGGAAAACCTTGGACCTTAGGTGCAAGGGTTAGCCTTTAACCAAACTTTGCAAAGCTTGTAATTTTATAATGGAATTCTTTTGGGCTAAATGAAAACTTTGGAGTTAATACTTCCATGTACCTGAGAGGAGTGATACAAAATTTTATTTATTTTTATTTAACATTTGTTAACCGGGAAAGTCTGACTTGGAACAAAGCCAATTTTCAGCATAAGCCTGAGGAGAAATACTTCAGAAAAATGTCTTTGTAACATGGGAGAAAAACAGAGCACCCAGAGGAAACCCCCATGAAAGCAGGGAGGACATGCAGACTCCACACAGAAGGCACCCCAGCCAAGAATCGAACCAAAGAACCTTTTGCTGTGAGGCAACAATACTACCGCTGCATCACTGTGCCATCCAAACCATGTGGTCTAACTAGGTACAGTATCATTGTTCATTGGTTCATAGGTGTGTACTAGGCTAATGGCCCTGGAGCCTTTACAAGCCTAGCCATAGGATTACCCTGGCATAGTGCCACCTGACCTTAGTTCCCAGTGCCTCTGTCAAGTAAAGCCACTGATGTTAACCCCAGGGTGAATTTTCTGTTTCCCATCCACTCATCAAGATTTCTCTTGAAGAGGGTCAGTGAGGTGCTCTGCTTGACATGTATGGGAAGTCTGTTCCATAGGATGGGCAGTCTCTGGGTTATGAACCTGTCCCTCCAGCATGTTCTGTTAATTGTGG
The DNA here is from genome assembly GCF_019279795.1 of Protopterus annectens. Classification (NCBI taxonomy): domain Eukaryota; kingdom Metazoa; phylum Chordata; order Ceratodontiformes; family Protopteridae; genus Protopterus; species Protopterus annectens. The sequence goes on along the minus strand of NC_056739.1, from coordinate 1,207,527,376 downwards.
TAATGAGGTTGAGGTCTCTGGAGTATGTGGTGTGGAGGGATTGGGATTTCTTTAAATGCAGCATTTCTAACAGAGCTGGGTCAGACATGGCTTTGTAAGTCAAGCAGGGATCACCTCTAAGTAGGCAATATGAGACAGAGAATAGTTGGAGTTTTTTGAGTCTGCCCATATAAGATAAGTGTTTAAGGCCTAGGATCCTCTTTGTGAGGTACTTCTGCAGACTCTCCAGTTGTTGCAGGTATCTAGTGAAGTACATGTCAAATGGGACATTGCACTCAATGACTGGACTAATGAGGGAAGAGAAGAAGGAGAAAATGACCTCTTTCTTCCTTGATACAAAACCCTTAGTAATGAGATGTGCCACATAGAAGAGTTTTCTGATCACAGTGGCAATGTGGTGCTCAAAAGAGAGGTTGCTGTCAACCTGTGTTCCCAGATCTCTTATAACGTCTTCTGTGTTCAGTGGACTACCATCAATGTGGTAATTCATGGGAACCAGGTTTTTCCCAAAGGGGATGACGACACATTTTTTATCATTGAGCTTAAGGCCATGGTTCTGACACCAGTCGTTGGTCACAGTGAGGCCATTCTGTATGATGTCAACATCACTTGGGGAGTTAATAATAGCTCCGAAATTGTAATCGTCTGTGAACTTTGTCAGCCAGAGTCCCTTTGTGTTGGCCTGGACTTCAGAGAAGTAGATACCAAACAGGAAAGGACCCAGGACCGAACCCTGTGGGACTCCACTCATGACTAATCAGCAGTCTGACTTGGAGTCAGCTACTTTCACACTGTGGGTTCTATCTGTGAGCCAGTTTGCAACCCACCTAGTGATATAGGGGTTGATGCCAAGCTTAGTGAGTTTTTCTATGATTCCTGAGTGGGGAATGGTATCAAAAGCCTTGGCCAGATCAAGGTAGGTTGTATGAACCATCTTGCCTTCATCCACAACTCTGGTGACTGACTCAAAGAAGTCGACCAAGTTGAGCAGGCATGATCTACCCTTCACAAAACTAAGCTGTGTGGGATCCAGAGTTTGGAGAGTCCCTATATCCATGTTTATTAGGTCCATGATGATGCATTCCATAGCTTTGCATATCACACTTGTCAGGCTAATGGGGCGATAGTTCCCAGGGTCTGTAGTCGCTCCTCCTTTGTGGAGAGGGATAACTTTGGCAGTGCACCATTCGCAGGGACAAGCCTGAGGTGAGGCTGTGATTGAACAGAGCACACAGGTAAGGTGACAGTTCACTCTGTAGTTCATGTAGAACACAACCAGGGATATTGTCAGGTCCCATAGAAGCTGTATTCTTGGCCTTGGAAAATGGTGTTTTAACCTGTGCAGCAGTAATACTGGGTGCCTGGCAATCTACTGGTATTGTGATTGGTCCTTTGGGGGGGGGGGTAAAGTTGTCACTGAATCTGTCGGCCGGTATACTGGCAATATCTTTTGGCTCGGTATAGGAGGTACCATTGTGCAGTAGTTCAGAGCAAATCTGTGTATTGCTGTGGAGATTCTTTACATAACTATAGAAGGCCTTGTGGTTGTCTTTACTATCTGCTGCAATTCTGTTTTCATACCTAGCTTTAGAGGATTTGATGAGGGATCTTGACTTTTTGTTGAGGCAGATAAGGGAGTTTTTCCAGTCTTGGGACTTCACCTTATTCCACATCAGTTTACTCCTTCTTTTGTAGAGTTTGTTTATAGCAGGGGACCACCAGATTGGCTTCCTTTTTTTGGAGGAGAGTGTCTTGGTTCTATTGGGTATGGTGAGAGCCATGCATTTATGTACGTGTTCGTACAGTGCATTGGTATATGATTCTGCAGTCATGCAACTATTCTCCATTTGCATGGGTGCCATGAAGTTAGCCATCTCTGTTTTTAGGATCCCAAAGTTAACTTTGGAGAAGTTTTTCATGGTGGTTACCTTTGCGGAGGGGTGGGGTGGGTGGGTGGGAGGGATGTGGATTTCCAAGGTGATTAGTTTGTGGTCAGATCTAACCAGGGAGGAGCTGACTATTGATGTAGAGCAATGGTCGCCCATGTTAGTAATGACCAGGTCAAGGATGTTGCTACCTCTAGTGGGGGTAAGAATGAGCTGGTCCAGGGCATTGGAATTAGTGAACTCCAGGAAATGGTGGGCAAGTGTATTGGTGCATGAGTAGTTTACGCAGTTAATGGAGGGATAGTTGACGTCAACTAGTAAGAGAGTGTTAGGTTGGACCCAAATATTCTCCAGGGTGCTTAGGAACATGGAGTGTGAGTCTTAGGACATGGTTGGGGACCTATAGCAGGCTACAACCTGAATCACTGTCTTACCCAATGTTAGCTGCACCTGAAGTATCTCTGATGTATTATGTTGGGCTACCAGTCTGGAGGTGTGTGCATCCTTTATGAATATGGAGACACAACCACCTTTGGAGCTTCGGTCTAAGTAATGGGGCCGCAAGGTGTGGAATGACTTATAGCCTGGTAGTGCAGGGCTGCTTTCTGCTGCCTTGAACCAGATCTCTGTAACAGCACAAATGTCGATGTTCTCCATTTTAAGGAGTGCCTCAAGTGAGTGCATTTTAAGATTTAGACATCTAGCATTGAGCAATATGCCCATCAGACTGCATTTGTTTGTAGCTGTTACGGTGGTAATTTGGTCTTTGGAACACCGCCTAAAAAATGCTTAGAACTAAAGTAACAATTACATGGTAGTACTGAAATTCTGAATAATTCCAATGTAGTTAAAAGACATGCTGTGGTACATTTTATTATACAGAAAAATAATCACAGAACACCCATGATGCTGTAATAATATGTATCAAACTTATAGATTTATACTATATACTTAAATATTATGTTGTGAAATATACCTTTCAATGTGAAAATTCACTAGGAAGGTCAAGGAATTTCGGCATACAAACTTCTGCAATTTATGAGTCTGACAGACCTCTAAAACCTATCTCAGTCCATCTCAAAAGAAATAAGTTGATCTTTCAAAACTTTTGTAGACAGAAGAAAACACATTTTCAAGACTATGCAAAATATTTGAAACAATATGTTTCAAGTGAATTTAACCAAACCTAATATCAGATAGTTTGTCACAGTTATGTTTTGTTTGGGGTTGTCCTGAAGTAAAGGCTTTAAAAATAATTTCAGTGATGTACAACAATGTTACTGCACAGATCTGATGAGCTGTTTAAATGGAATTTACTAGGCCCATTAACTGGGTGGGACATGCCACTGTTTGCTCTACTTTAAAAGTAACTGGTAGCAAAATCATTAATTTTCTAAACGTCTGTTTAGGGTCTTATCTGAAGAGTTGAACTAGACGTGCACAAACTGCGCGCACGAGCACGCGCACATTCTCGCACGCGCACGTTTGTGTGTGTGTGTGTGTGTGTGTGTGTGTGTGTGTGTGTGTGTGTGTGTGTGTGTGTGTGTGTGTGTGTGTGTGTGTGTGTGTGTGTGTAGAGTTCAAGAAACTCTATTATGCCCACTGCATTTGGGGACAGATTCAGCTATCACAAAGGATAAAGTAGGAATTGGAAATGAATGAATGAAAAGCATGTATAGCTATGTATACTCATTACAGCCATGTTGCACAAGTAACCTATACACCACACCTGGAACATGTACTAACAATTTCACAATAGTTCTAAATATAGTGCTACACCAGTATATTAGCTTCACTCCTATATCCATTTACCCTGACTTTAGAGGTATCTCAGAAAAATACACTGCCCTGTGAGCAGCAGACAGAATGGTAGGAAGAGGAAAGCAAACTGCCAAAATGGCAGGGACAGTAATAAACGACAGGCATTTCTTATGATGGTTACTATGGCATACCACAGAGGTTAATACCTAGGCTTGTTCCTTTCAGTATGTATAATGCCTATACAACTGACAATGCACAGTTTCTAGAGACACATTTATTCCTTTTTGCTTATGATACAAAAGATGAAACAGAACTAATGCATAAAATGGCACAAAAGGGATGACAATATTTTGGCAAGAATGGAAAATATCAAATCTTTAATTCTGTGCAAGCAAATACAGATGCATGCATCTGCAAATCAAAAACATTTGAAGGGGCATAAAACTAGGGAACAAGGAAGAAATATCTTAAAAAATTTAAAAAAGATCTGGGGTAGATGCATCATATTACCTAAAGTAATCAAGCAACGTGACAAACGGCAGAAAAATAATGAGATATTGGGCTGTACATACAGAGTCATAAGTAAACAGAGGCTGTTCTCCTTCCTTATGAACGATACCACCTTGAGAATTCTGTTCGGTTCTGGCGACCTTACCTGTGGCATATTTATGCTTGGATCAGGTACATGCAATTGTGGTTGTTTACATGATACATTGAGTTTTAAATAGTTCAGCTTACTTTACCACAGTATGTTGCATTGTGCAACCTGGCAGTGTACTGTTTGTGTATTTTTTCTTTTTTCACCTAGTGTTGGTATATATATATATATATATATATATATATATATATATATATATGTTATGGGAATGTGGAGGCCAAGCCTCCCACATGGGGATGCAAAAAAACAAAAATTGTCTTTTTTATGTTTCTCAAGTTACATTTTTAGTGTAATATTTAAAAAAAATAGCTTGCATTGGAGTGACTCAAATGAACACAGGAAAACCATGAAATAATATATACAGGATAGATGCAGTTCAGGAGATATTTAAAATTGTAAACCGGCTGTACAAGAAGTGATAAAAGGAGAAACACAAGTTTAATATTTGTAACACTAAGGATAGGAAGTAATCACAGGAGAGGATGGAACCTGAACTCACAAAGTTTGAATGAGTACCATCACAAAAAAGTGATACAATTCAAGCTTACCTCTGAACTGTCCAAAATTTCACATAATGTCCAGATTTTTTTTAAAGAAAGATATTTATTAAATTATCATATATGACATAGGCATTCATACATTTATATAAATGAAAACAAACCACAATGACATAATTTTAGTTGCAAACATCATTTATCACAAACCATGTTGACATAATTGTAGTTGTAAACACTATACATCACTTATAATATATCCAGTCATTGTCAGTCAGACATTATGTAGCTCATTCAAATCCTGCCTTCTTTTAAACCTTGTTCCTCCTCTGCACATATTGTTCCTACAATTCACACTTTTTCCTATGTAGTTTTCTCCTACCCTTTTCTAAAGATCCCAATTCTAGTTGTTTTAGCTCTGTTACTATATGCACTACTTCTAGTAAAGTGGGTTTAGACTTTGATTTCTGTTTTCTAGTAATTGCTTTTTTGGTAGCCACATAATGTCCAGATTTTTTTGTCATATTTTTTTTCTATTCCTCATAAAATTTGCGTATTTTGACAAATCATTGAGGATTGAAGTCACCAGATAACGATAGACATTTGTGTTTCAGACTTCTCATCCTTCAGAAAATGGCTTGTTAATGCAAACCATTATTCTAGCAATTAAGTTTATATGAGCAATATTTATAATTTGTTCCTGATTTTTGGCCTTTATCTCCACCCCCTCCTCCGACCACTGTTTTTGGCTTTGTCCAGAATTCCTGCATTAAGAGGTTGAGAGGCAACACAAACTGACAGTGTAAGCTGGATGATTAGATCAGGCATGAGTAACAAAATGGCTAGGTGGTATGAAGGGGTTGTGATTCATGAAAATATACTCATGACATAGAAACTTGATGATTGATGGACAGTACAATCATCAATAGTGATGTCTTTGAGAATGTTTTATCAATAATAGATTCAATGAAATAACACAAAACATAATATATAATAAAAGTGTTCTATGGGGAGCTTTAGCCTCACATTCATTTTTACTATAGATTACAAACTGCAAATCCTTTCAGTTTTGAACAAATTGCAAATTTAGCTAGTGTCATATTTGTTGTCACTGAAGCACTTGCAATGATAAACGTTTTAAGGAAGAAAAGTTAATTAGGTAAATGAATATCACTTTGCAATGTTAGTGGCATAACAGGTAGCACACTCGCCTTTGGTGCTGAAGACTGTGGGTTCTATTCCCACACCAGGTAGATCAATTACTGACACTACAGAGTGGCATAAGGGGATGGAGGTGTTGCGATCCTGAGTGTCTCATCCTTCAGATGAGACTTTAAACCAAGGCCCCATCTGCCTGAGTTGGTGGTAGCTCAGGTGGATGTAAAAGATCCCATGACACCTATTGAAAAGAGTAGGGGTCCTTTAATTAACACAGCAGAAACAAAACATTATTTGGATCTCAGGGACTGGCATAATGTTTAAGGTCTTTACCTCACAGATACAAGGTACAGGATTTGATTCTCACCTTTGAAGGGAAAATTGTTTAAGCTTAAAATGGCTCATAAGGGCAGCTAGCCTTAATGCATGAAACTATAAAACATCCCATATTTCAAAAACTTAAAATGACTCACAAGGACAGCTAGCCTAGTACGTAATGCATGAAACTATCAAACATCCCATATTCCAAGCCACGCTAGGTATTTTAAGGGGAGATGACATAATGGTTAAGTTGTTTACCTTACAGACACAATGTGCATGGTTTAATTCTCAAATGGCATAATTGGCTAGGCTCAAAATTGCACATCAGAGCAATTAGCCTAGTACTAACCTATGAACTTATGGCATAAGAGAACAGGTCACTTATTTTATGTTTGTTCCAGACATAAGGGGTATAATAAAAAAAAAATTATGGACACTTCCTGCCTCTGCACTAAGTATATGCAAAGTAACTTTAAGTGTATATGGCAAGTAGAACTATGTGATTTGTGGACCCGGTACTGTGGGTGAAAGCAGAATTACCTCAAAAACTGACATACTACCCCTTCATTAATTATTTGCCAACAATGATCCTTCAGCTTGCTGAGCCACTGAATCCTTCTCTAACCCACAAAACAATCTTGACAACAAACTGTGGCCAAATTCCAGTGGTCCTGTCAGTGACCGGAGTTGCTTTCTTACCCTTCTCACCCAGCCTGTCAGCAGCTTGGACTAAACATGCCAATCTTCTTGGCCAGAAATGGTGCCTCTCCTTCAGCCTCCTTCATGCTCACAGTCTGTCCACCTCTTGTTTTGTACTTTTCTTCTAAATGATTGGTGTCCATCTCATGCCCCCACGCCTGTCTGATAGGTTCACTAGGTTACTACCATGATATCTGCCCTTTCGGGCCATTTTAAGCCTAGCCAGTTATCCGATTTGGTGCTTAAAATTAACCCATACAGTTCGAGTTTAGATTCACCTAACCCTTTCCAAGATCTATATTTATATATTACTACAGTGATAATTGCTAGATAAATTAAAACAGCGATAATTAGTAGATTAAAACATAGATATTTGGAGGATACTCATACATTGGGATCTCATGGTTAGTGTCTTCCACCTACCCCAAGCTTCCCATCTCATATATCACTGATTAGTTCAGGCTCCCTAATTCAGACCTCAATGCTATACCAAGTCCAAAACCTTAATATACTGCACTAGATACACACCCATTGTACTAACATTATTCTAATGAGTTGTATAATTATTCTGGTTAGGAAATGCACTACATACAGAGGATTGGATAATGTGTTACATATTAATATTATATAAATAATTAATAGGTTCATAGGTTCATAGGTTGGTACTAGGCTATCAGCCCTAGGGCCTATACAAGCCTAGCCATAACAATTTCCTGGCTATTTCTTCCCACACTGTTTACTTCCCTGGACCCCTGTCTAGCAGGGTGACTGATGTGATCCCCGGGGTGAATTTCCTTTCTCTCATCCAATCATCAAGGTTCCTTTTGAAGAGGACCAAAGAGGCACTCTGCTTGACATGTATGGGCAATCTATTCCAGAGTCTGGGGAGTCTCTGGGTCAGGAACCTATCCCTCCAGCATGTTTTGTTTATTGTGATGACAAGGTTTAGATCCCTGGAGCGTGTGGCTCTGAGGGATTGGGATTTCTTTAAGTGTAGCATGTCCAACAGCTCTGGGTTTGACATGGCCTTTTATGTTAAGCAAAGATCGCCTCTGAGTAGTCGATATGTGACAGAGTATAGCTGGAGTTTTTTAAGGCGGTCAGCGTAGGGCATCTGCTTTAGGCCTGTGATTCTTTTAGTGAGGTATTTCTGTGGCCTTTCCAGTTGTTGCAGATGTCTTGAGAGGTACATACCAAATGGATGAGTACAGTGGGACAATGACCTCCTTTTTTCTGGATGAAAAGCCCTTAGTGATGAGGTGTGCCACATAGAAGGATTTCCTGACTGTTGTGGCGATGTGGTTATCGAAGGTGACACCACTGTCCACCTGTGTCCCTAAGTCTCTTATCAAACTTTCGGTGTTTAGTGTACTGCCACCTATATGGTAATTCACAGATACATGTTTTTTCCCAAAGGGGATAACTATACATTTCTTGGCATTGAGCTTGAGCCCATGGCTCTGGCACCAAGCATCTGTTTCTGTAAGGCCCTTTTGTAGAGTATCCACATCATTTGGGGATTCAATAATGGCTCCCAGTTTGCAGTCATCTGCAAACTTTGTTATCCAGAGTCCCTTAGTGTTGGCCTGTACTTCAGAGAAGTAGATGCCAAACAAGAGCAGTCCCAGGACTGAACCCTGAGGTACTCCACTTGTTACTTGTCTGGAGATGGATTTGGAGTTGGCTACTTTTACAGTGTGGGTTCTATCAGTAAGCAAGTTAGCAACCCATTGGGTGACGTAGGGATTAATGCCCAGCTTAGTATGTTTATCTATGATTCCAGAGTAGGGGATGGTGTCAAAGGCCTTGGCAAAGTCTAGATAGGCTGTGTGGACCACCTTACCCTTGTCCATGGCTCTGGAGACTGATTCAAAGAAGTCAATCAAGTTCAGGAGACAAGATCGTCCCTTCATGAACCCAAACTGGGTGGGGTCCAGTGTTTGAAGGTTGCCAATGTCTTTTTTTATAAGTTCCATGATAATACGCTCCATGGCCTTGCAGATAAGGCTTGTCAGACTGATGGGACGGTGGTTTCCGGGATCCAAGGTGGATCCCCCCTTGTGGAGTGGGATAACTGTAGCTGTGCGCTACTCAGTGGGCACGAAACCTGAGGTGAGGCTATGATTAAACATGACACTTAGGTGAGGTGCCAGTTCATATTGTAGTTCATGTAGTACACAGCCCAGGATGTCATCTGGTCCCGTGGATGCTGTATTCTTAGCTTTGGAGAGTGCGTTTTTTACCTGTGTGGCGGTTATTACCGGAATTTGGCAATCTTCTGGTATTGAGATGGGCCATTTAGGGGGTGAGAGAGGGGGTGAAGTTGGCACTGAATCAATCTGCCAGGATATTGGCAATATCCTTGGGATCAGTATATTTAATGCTATTCTGTTTTAGCTCAGAGCAGATCTGAGCATTGCCATTTAGATTCTTGACATAGTTATAGAATGCCTTGTTGTTGTCTTTGGAATCTTTGGCAATTTTATTTTCGTAACTAGCTTTGGAGGATTTTATGAGGGATCTCAGTTTCTTACTGAGGCTGGTAAGGAAGTTTTTTGCATCCTGGGATTTTCCTCTTTTCTGCAACAGTTTCTTCCTTTTGTTATAAAGTTTGTTTATGGCAGGGGACCACCAGATTGGCTTCTTTTTTTGGATGAGAGCATCTTGGTTCTATTTGGGATGGCAAGATTTATGCATGAGTGGATGTGCTCGTACAGTGCCTTAGTGTAGGATTCAGCAGTTGAACTTTCAGCTCCCGTCTGCATGGGTGTCATGAAGTTTGTCACTTCTGACTTGAGTAGCATGAAGTTGGCTTTGGAGAAGTTTTTATGGAGGTTTCCTTACTGGGGGGTGGGGGTGAGATGTGGATGTTAAGGGTTTTTAGCTTATGGTCAGACGTGACTAATGAGGGGGTGACCATAGGTGTGGAGCATCGATTTCCCATGTTGGTAATGACCAGGTCTAGGATATTGGAGCCCCTGGTGGGACTATGGATTAGTTGATACTATGGAGTAGATGATTTAATGTTAAATAGATATTAATTATAAATTAATAATTATTCATATTAATTAGTTAATATTACAATATTGTAATACTGTGATAGTTATCTTTTAATATGCCATGTAGCCAGACCACTCAAATGCTGATTCCTGAGCTTTCATATCACCCTGAGCTAGATTAGTGCCCTCTCTTCTTGAATTTCAGATAGTAACTTTTAAAACTAAGTATGAAAAAGCACTGGGAACTATAAATGCTACTCATCTTAACGAACAAATAACATTTTCATTTCTCATTTTTACCATAATATGAAATGTTTGGGCACATGGGCAGTTACTGCTTATGACAGAACTGTCATTTCAACATCTGCTTGTTTTTTGTTCTTTTAATTAAAAACATATGATGCTAATTAGTACCTTCCTAAGCGCAAATAAATCTGGTGTTTGACCTCTACATTACAACAAAAATGTAATTTCTGTTTCTCTGTTCAACACTTTTACATCCAGTTTAATTTAAAATAGTTTTACTGAAATTGCTTTGCATGTGGTCATACCCTGCATGAATTTGCTTTAATTTGTGCTCAGACTAATGTAGGCTATCATGTGGCATCTGGTCGAAAAAAATTATGAAATTTCAAAGTGCTCAAGTATGTCCACTTTGAAATAAAAAATGAATTTTGTTTTCAGACAGTAGATGGCTGAAAATGATTTATAGCAAACTTTGTATTTGTTGTTCATGGAAGTAGTGACACAGCATCTACATTGTTGGCTTCCTCGTCTGTTTTTGTTTTGTACATGTTTACCATAAGGCTGTATGCTTTCAGATAATTTCAGCTACATCTGCATAATACTCCACGTTTGCATTTGTGCCACTAGTGGGCTTTTCTGCTAACATTTACATTAATCACTTGTAAGTCTCCAAGAAGAAATGAAAGATCAGAAGTAAATATGTATATAAATATGCTTGCATGCATACTTTAAAAATAAAAAATAGTTCAGAAATTTTGAGAGACAACTTCAGCAAATAAATAAGATGTTGAAAGTGGCTTGATGGTGCAGAGGCAAGGTGTCTGTCTGTGCTGTTAATGACCTGAGTACAGGAACAGGCTTTGGCTGCTGATAGGGTCAGCTGGAAGATAGGACGAAGTGACTAGTGGCCAGCTGTCCTGGCTCGGGGGAGGGGAGGGAAATTAGATCACTTCATATGCAACCCCTGGTGGAAGCCAGCAGCCTGACAGGCTAACAGCTGACTTAGAGGGAGTGACACAATGTCCATTGCTTTGGGCAACACTAGAAGGGTGAGGAATAAGGAGTTAAATTAAAAGAATAAATGAAATGTTTTCCAGCCTTATTATTGAACATGTTTTCACCTTTTACAGTGCCACATTTTGTTTCTTAACTTTAAACTAATTGTCTTAAAAATTATGTCAGATATGAGTCCAAAATATCATTCTTAAGATAGCATAATATAACTTCAGCTTCAAAGATCTCAAAATACTATAATGGCTATTCCATGACATATAGAAAGAAATACAAATAATGCAGTACACCACTTGAATTCCCTGTTTTTGGAACTGTATGCATTCATTCTATTTGCATCCTATTTGTAGAAGATTTATAGTGTACCATACCACTGCCTTCCCATTATTATCTTCCCCACCTGCACTCCTCATGCAGGCAATTTATTCATACGAAAATAAGGATATAAGCATCTGCAATTGCTTCTCTATGCAGATGATATTCTTCAGATGAATATAGAACTAAGTATGAAAGCACTAATGAAGTCACTACAAAATTATTTTTTGGGTAAAAAAGTGAGATTTGCTTTGCTTTTAAGCAAAACTCAATAACAAATCTGACTGATAGAAAATTAAAAATATTTGATGCTGGGAAGCTTACTTTTAGACTGCTTTTATTTATTTAATAACCAGGTGTGTGAACTGATCCATGAACCTTTTGCATTTACAACCCACACCAAGAAAAACAGCCAGATTCAATAAAGCCTATACTGAGTGCACACTAAGTATTCACAATATGTATTCGAGAACAATCTTATCACATTTGTATGCTTTCTAGTCACTCAGAAAGATTATGTGTACATGTAGTCTACACTTTGTGGTAACCTTTATGAATCCCTGTCAATGTTTAAAGCTGTAAGAATGCCAGTAGGAAAACTAAAATTAGGATGAAGAAGGTGTGACTTACGTCTGTGTTGTCTGTTCATTCAGAACAGTGTACCCTTAGTTTAGGCTTTATTGAATACGGGGGAGAGACTATTTATGCTTCTCCATATTTACTGCATGTAACAGGTACAACACAAACATGAAAAAGTAATACAAGATTGATCTCTAGCAAAATCATCTGTATTCATAAGTGCAGAAAATATAAATCAAATATACAATATATAAGTAATAAGAAAGCCAGCATAAAACATAATCTAGAAGCATGTAGAAATGTAAAGATGTAAATGTATACATAATTAATGTCTTCAAGATCAAATATTTATAGTTCTGAGCAAGTTAGATATAACATAACGGGTGCATTGCTTTTAAGTATAATAGCTGTGCCTTAATGATTTAGTTGCCCAGTGGCAATAAAGTTATATAACATACTTTCTGAGTACATATGTGTATGTTTGTATTGTCATACAAGTAACAGTAGTATGCTTTGTATCAAGTCATTGTCCATTGCTTTGGTAGAGTGAGAAGTATTTACAAATAATTTCTACAGTTGCACAGGGCAACAGAGCTCTGCATAATTCATAACTGTCACCCTATGTCACAGAGTTTTGACTTACACCTGATACTTGCCAGGAGTCCATGTATGTAGTAGGTATGCAATGAATCACCTTACTATCATGTGCAGTTCACAAACACATGAATTGCAGACCATACAGTGTAGCAGTACTATATATTTCTGTCTGTGCATTTACAGACTAAAACTGCCTAAGGCAGAAATAATGTCACTGATGTGTCACCAACAGCAATGTTATGCACACACAAAGATTTCTGTCCAACTACATCAACATGTCCTGTATGTACACTTCTGTATACTGTAAAATATATGAATTAACTCAGCTACATATTGTGCTGTGTTATCACGCACACACACACACACACACACACACACACACACACACACACACACACACACACACACACACACACATACACCCAGACACACACACACATAAACACAAACGTGTGGGCACCACTCATTCACCCCTGACACTGCACTGACAAGGCACACTCACATGTGGGAGATGCAGCATCAGTAGATCCCCTACTTTAAATAGATGTAAAATCCTTTATTCTATAGTTATCATGTCCAAATGCTGGAAATGTTTGCAGACCACATAAGACAGACCACATAAGACCATGGCACAACTAACAATGAAGCACATATATATTGGTCGGCCTGCAAACACACTGTCTGTATGTACATTGACAAATAGATGTAAATATCCTTTATTCTATAGTTATCATGTCCAGTTGGGCTGAAATGTTTGTGAATCAGAGGTGGCAGACCACATAAGACCATGGCACAACTAACATGGAAGCACAATATTATTGGTCCGGCTGCAAACAGGAGGCCACATACTACACTGTGGTACCCTTGTATATACAGTATCCTTCATCCTATGTTCACATGTCCTGCTTGCACTGCTATCAGGATTATATTGGTTTAGTAGTAATGAAGTACTCCATTATAGTATGAGAGGACTGGTATGAGATGTTGAGTCGAAAAGTTTAAGCCTATGTTGATATACCTATAACCTGCCATAGTCCTGAGTTTGATTCCCACAACCTGCATTTGCTTACTTGGTGAGCCTGAACCAACCACAAGATACTGCTCCTAGGCGAGTACTAAAATGGGTTCATGAGGGCTGGTGCTCTACCCTAGTTAACAAACATATTTTTATTTATTTATTTATGTATTTTTTTTTTCATAATCATAGTGACAAATCTGTATACATCAGAATAATAGTGTGAGTTTGTTTTATCAATCGCATTCCTTTCACTGTAGTAGATACACTCTGCAACTCCCTCCCTTGGGACTGTTCACTCTGTTTAAGATTCTTATGGAATGTTTTCCATGGAAAACTGCATTTTTGTATAAAAAGTGAGTTAATCAATCCAAACAAATTCTGAATCCATATTGTACTCAACTGTTATAAGTTTTTGAATTGCTTTATTGGCATACAGAGTGATTACACAGAAAAAAAATTTTACATAAAATACTTTTATGTATGTTACAATTATAAACGGATTCATTTGTTAGCATATTACAGAAGGAACATGCTCAGAGATGGCCATGACACTTGTTAGGATGTACAGATGGAACATGCTCAGAGATTGCCATGACACTTGTTAGGATGTTACAGAAGGAACATGCTCAGAGATTGCCATGACACTTGTTAGGATGTTACAGAAGGAAAATGCTCAGAGATTGCCATGACACTTGTTAGCATGTTACAGAAGGAACATGCTCAGAGATTGCCATGACATTTGTTAGGATGTTACAGAAGGAACATGCTCAGAGATTGCCATGACACTTGTTAGGATGTTACAGAAGAAACATGCTTAGAGACTGGCATGACATTGTTAGGATGTTACAGAAGGAACATGCTCAGAGATTGCCATGGCACTAGTTAGGATGTTACAGAAGGAACATGCTCAGAGATTGCCATGACACTTGTTAGGATGTTACAAATGGAACATGCTCAGAGATTGTCATGACATTGTTAAGATGATACAGAAGGAACATCCTCAGAGATTGCCATGACACTTGTTAGGATGTTACAGATGGAACATGCTCAGAGATTGGCATGACACTTGTTAGCATGTTACAGAAGGAACATGCTCAGAGATTGCCATGACACATGTTAAGATGTTACAGAAGGAACATGCTCAGAGATTGCCATGACACTTGTTAGGATGTTACAGAAGGAACATGTTAAGAGATTGTCATGACACTTGTTAGGATGTTAGAAATGGAACATGCTCAGAGACGGATATGACACTTGTTAGCATCTTAAAGATGGAACATGCTCAGAGATTGTCATGACATTGTTAAGATGTAACAGATGGACATGCTGAGAGATTGGCATGACATTGCTGAGATGTTACAGAAAGAACATGCTCAGAGATTGCCATGACACTTGTTAGCATGTTACAGAAGGAACATGCTCAGAAATTGCCATGACACTTGTTAGGATGTTACAGATGGAACATGCTCAGAAATTGCCATGACACTTGTTAGGATGTTGCAGAGGAACATGCTCAGAGACTGGCATGACACTTGTTAGAATGTTTCAGATGGAACATGCTCAGAGATTGCCATGACACTTGTTAGGATGTTACAGATGGAACATGCTCAGAGACTGGCATGACACTTGTTAGGATGTTTCAGAAGGAACATGCTCAGACATTGTTATGACATCACTAAGATGTTAAAGAAGAAACATGCTCAGGGATCTACAAATGGAACATGCTCAGAGATTTGCATGACATTGTTAAGATGTTACAGAAGGAACACGCTCAGGGATGTACAGATGGGACATGCTCAGAGATTCGCATGACACTTGTTAGGATGTTACAGATTGAACATGCTCAGAGATTGCCATGACATTTGTTAGGATGTTACAGAAGGAACATGCTCAGAGACTGGCATGACACTTGTTAGAATGTTTCAGATGGAACATGCTCAGAGATTGCCATGACACTTGTTAGGATGTTACAGATGGAACATGCTCAGAGACTGGCATGACACTTGTTAGGATGTTTCAGAAGGAACATGCTCAGACATTGTTATGACATCGTTAAGATGTTACAGAAGAAACATGCTCAGGGATCTACAAATGGAACATGCTCAGAGATTCACATGACACTTGTTAGGATGTTACAGATGGAGCATGCTCAGAGATTGCCATGACACTTGTTAGCGTCTTAGAGATGGAACATGCTCAGAGATTGCCATGACACTTGTTAGGATGTTACAGAAGGAACATGTTAAGAGATTGTCATGACTTGTTAGGATGTTAGAAATGGAACATGCTCTGAGACGGATATGACACTTGTTACCATGTTACAGATGGAACATGCTCAGAGATTGCCATGACACTTGTTAGGATATTAAACAAGGAACATGCTCTTATATTGCCATGACACATTAGGATATTACAGAAGGAACATGCTCATAGATTGCCATGACACTTGTTAGGATGTTACAGATGGAACATGCTCAGAGATTGCCATGACAATTGTTAGTATGATACAGAAGGAACATGCTGAGAGATTGGCATGATACTTGTTAGGATGTTACAGAAGGAACATGTTAAGAGATTGCCATGACACTTGTTAGCATGTTATGATGGAACATGCTCAGAGATTGGAAAGACACTTGTTAGGATGTTACAGAAGGAACATGCTCATAGATTGTCATGACACTTGTTAGCATGTTACAGATGGAACATGCTCAGAGACTGGCATGACACTTGTTAGGATGTTTCAGAAAGAACATGCTTAGACATTATGACATTGTTAAGATGTTACAGAAGAAACATGCTCAGAGATTCGCATGACACTTAACATGCTCAGAGATTCACATGACACTTAACATGCTCAGAGATTCGCATGACATTGTTAGGATATTACAGAAGGAACATTCTCAGAGATTGCCATGACACTTGTTAGGATGTTACAGAAGGAACAAGCTCAGAGATTGCCATGACACTTGTAAGGATGTACAGATGGAACATGCTCAGAGATTGGCATAACACTTGTTAGCATGTTACAGAAGGAACGTGCTCAGAGATTGCCATGACACTTGTTAGGATGTTACAGAAAGAACATGTTAAGAGATTGTCATGCCACTTGTTAGGATATTAGAAATGGAACATGCTCAGAGATTGCCATGACACTTGTTAGCATGTTACAAATGGAACATGCTCAGAGATTGGCATGACATTGTTCAGACGTTACAGAAGGAACATGCTCATAGATTGCCTGAAAATTGTTAGGAAGTTACAGAAGGAACATGCTCAGAGATTTGCATGACACTTGTTTGGATGTACAGATGGAACTTGCTCAGAGATTGCCATGACACTTGTTAGGATGTTACAGAAGGAACATGCTCAGAGATAGGTATGACACTTGTTAGGATGTTGCAGAAGGAACATGCTCAGACATTGTCATGACATTGTTCAGATGTTACATAAGGAACATGCTCAGAGACTGACATGACACTTGTTAGGATGTTACAGATGGAACATGCTCAGACATTGTCATGACATTGTTAAGATGTTACAGAAGGAACATGCTTAGAGACTGACATGTCACTTGTTAGGATGTTACAGACGGAACATGCTCAGAGACAGATATGACACTTGTTAGGATGTTACAGATGGAACATGCTCAGAGATTGGCATGACACTTGTTACGATGTTAAAGAAGGAACATGTTAAGAGATTGCCATGACACTTGTTAGGATGTACAGATGGAACATGCTCAGAGATTGCCATGACATTTGTTAGGATGTTACAGAAGGAACATGCTCAGAGATTGCCATGACACTTGTTAGGATGTTACAGAAGAAACATGCTTAGAGACTGGCATGACATTGTTAGGATGTTACAGAAGAAACATGCTCAGAGATTGCCATGGCACTAGTTAGGATGTTACAGAAGGAACATGCTCAGAGATTGCCATGACACTTGTTAGGATGTTACAAATGGAACATGCTCAGAGATTGTCATGACATTGTTAAGATGATACAGAAGGAACATCCTCAGAGATTGCCATGACACTTGTTAGGATGTTACAGATGGAACATGCTCAGAGATTGGCATGACACTTGTTAGCATGTTACAGAAGGAACATGCTCAGAGATTGCCATGACACATGTTAAGATGTTACAGAAGGAACATGCTCAGAGATTGGCATGACACTTGTTAGCATGTTATAGAAGGAACATGCTCAGAGATTGCCATGACACTTGTTAGGATGTTACAGATGGAACATGCTCAGAGACTGGCATGACACTTGTTAGGATGTTTCAGAAGGAACATGCTCAGACATTGTTATGACATCGTTAAGATGTTACAGAAGAAACATGCTCAGGGATCTACAAATGGAACATGCTCAGAGATTTGCATGACATTGTTAAGATGTTACAGAAGGAACACGCTCAGGGATGTACAGATGGGACATGCTCAGAGATTCGCATGACACTTGTTAGGATGTTACAGATTGAACATGCTCAGAGATTGCCATGACATTTGTTAGGATGTTACAGAAGGAACATGCTCAGAGACTGGCATGACACTTGTTAGAATGTTTCAGATGGAACATGCTCAGAGATTGCCATGACACTTGTTAGGATGTTTCAGAAGGAACATGCTCAGACATTGTTATGACATTGTTAAGATGTTACAGAAGAAACATGCTCAGGGATCTACAAATGGAACATGCTCAGAGATTCGCATGACACTTGTTAGGATGTTACAGATGGAGCATGCTCAGAGATTGCCATGACACTTGTTAGCGTCTTAGAGATGGAACATGCTCAGAGATTGCCATGACACTTGTTAGGATGTTACAGAAGGAACATGTTAAGAGATTGTCATGACTTGTTAGGATGTTAGAAATGGAACATGCTCTGAGACGGATATGACACTTGTTACCATGTTACAGATGGAACATGCTCAGAGATTGCCATGACACTTGTTAGGATATTAAAGAAGGAACATGCTCATAGATTGCCATGACACATTAGGATATTACAGAAGGAACATGCTCATAGATTGCCATGACACTTGTTAGGATGTTACAGATGAAACATGCTCAGAGATTGCCATGACAATTGTTAGTATGATACAGAAGGAACATGCTGAGAGATTGGCATGATACTTGTTAGGATGTTACAGAAGGAACATGTTAAGAGATTGCCATGACACTTGTTAGCATGTTATGATGGAACATGCTCAGAGATTGGAAAGACACTTGTTAGCATGTTACAGATGGAACATGCTCAGAGACTGGCATGACACTTGTTAGGATGTTTCAGAAAGAACATGCTCAGACATTATGACATTGTTAAGATGTTACAGAAGAAACATGCTCAGGGATGTACAAATGGAACATGCTCAGAGATTCGCATGACACTTGTTAGGATGTTACAGAAGGAACATGCTCAGAGATTCGCATGACACTTGTTAGGATGTTACAGAAGGAACATGCTCAGAGATTGGCAAGACACTTGTTAAGATGTTAAAGATGGAACATGCTCAGAGATTGGCATGAAACTTGTTAGCATGTTACAGGAGGAACATGCTCAGAGATTGCCATGACACTTGTTAGGATGTTACAGATGGAAATGCTCAGACATTGTTACGACATTGTTAAGATGTTACAGAAGGCAAATGCTCAGGGATGTACAGATGGAACATGCTCAGAGATTCGCATGACATTGTTAGGATATTACAGAAGGAACATGCTCAGAGATTGCCATGACACTTGTTAGGATGTTACAGAAGGAACATGCTCAGAGATTGGCATGACACTTGTTACGATGTTACAGAAGGAACATGCTCAGTTATTAACATGCTCAGAGACTGGCATGACACTTGTTACAGTGTTACAGAAGGAACATGCTCAGTTATTCGCATGACACTTGTTAGGATGTTACAGAAGGAACATGCTCAGAGATTGCCATGACACTTGTAAGGATGTACAGATGGAACATGCTCAGAGATTGGCATAACACTTGTTAGCATGTTACAGAAGGAACGTGCTCAGAGATTGCCATGACACTTGTTAGGATGTTACAGAAGGAACATGTTAAGAGATTGTCATGCCACTTGTTAGGATATTAGAAATGGAACATGCTCAGAGATTGCCATGACACTTGTTAGCATGTTACAGATGGAACATGCTCAGAGGTTGGCATGACATTGTTCGGACGTTACAGAAGGAACATGCTCATAGATTGCCTGAAAATTGTTAGGAAGTTACAGAAGGAACATGCTCAGAATTTTGCATGACACTTGTTTGGATGTACAGATGGAACTTGCTCAGAGATTGCCATGACACTTGTTAGGATGTTACAGAAGGAACATGCTCAGAGATAGGTATAACATTGTTCAGATGTTACATAAGGAACATGCTCAGAGACTGACATGTCACTTGTTAGGATGTTACAGACGGAATATGCTCAGAGACAGATATGACACTTGTTAGGATGTTACAGATAGAACATGCTCAGAGATTGGCATGACACTTGTTACGATGTTAAAGAAGGAACATGTTAAGAGATTGCCATGACACTTGTTAGGATGTACAGATGGAACATGCTCAGAGATTGCCATGACACTTGTTAGGATGTTACAGAAGGAACATGCTCAGAGATTGCCATGACACTTGTTAGGATGTTACAGAAGGAACATGCTCAGAGATTGCCATGACATTTGTTAGGATGTTCCAGAAGGAACATACTCAGAGATTGCCATGACATTTGTTAGGATGTTACAGAAGGAACATGCTCAGAGATTACCATGACACTTGTTAGGATGTTACAGAAGAAACATGCTTAGAGACTGGCATGACATTGTTAGGATGTTACAGAAGGAACATGCTCAGAGATTGCCATGGCACTAGTTAGGATGTTACAGAAGGAACATGCTCAGAGATTGCCATGACTCTTGTTAAGATGTTACAAATGGAACATGCTCAAAGATTGTCACGACATTGTTAAGATGATACAGAAGGAACATCCTCAGAGATTGCCATGACACTTGTTAGGATGTTACAGATGGAACATGCTCAGAGATTGCCATGACACATGTTAAGATGTTACAGAAGGAACATGCTCAGAGATTGGCATGACACTTGTTAGCATGTTATAGAAGGAACATGCTCAGAGATTGCCATGACACTTGTTAGGATGTTACAGAAGGAACATGTTAAGAGATTGTCATGACACTTGTTAGGATGTTAGAAATGGAACATGCTCAGAGACGGATATGACACTTGTTAGCATCTTAAAGATGGAACATGCTCAGAGATTGTCATGACATTGTTAAGATGTAACAGATGGACATGCTGAGAGATTGGCATGACATTGCTGAGATGTTACAGAAAGAACATGCTCAGAGATTGCCATGACACTTGTTAGCATGTTACAGAAGGAACATGCTCAGAAATTGCCATGACACTTGTTAGGATGTTACAGATGGAACATGCTCAGAAATTGCCATGACACTTGTTAGGATGTTGCAGAGGAACATGCTCAGAGACTGGCATGACACTTGTTAGAATGTTTCAGATGGAACATGCTCAGAGATTGCCATGACACTTGTTAGGATGTTACAGATGGAACATGCTCAGAGACTGGCATGACACTTGTTAGGATGTTTCAGAAGGAACATGCTCAGACATTGTTATGACATCATTAAGATGTTACAGAAGAAACATGCTCAGGGATCTACAAATGGAACATGCTCAGAGATTTGCATGACACTTGTTAGGATGTTACAGAAGGAACATGCTCAGAGATTGCCATGACATTTGTTAGGATGTTACAGAAGGAACATGCTCAGAGACTGGCATGACACTTGTTAGAATGTTTCAGATGGAACATGCTCAGAGATTGCCATGACACTTGTTAGGATGTTACAGATGGAACATGCTCAGAGACTGGCATGACACTTGTTAGGATGTTTCAGAAGGAACATGCTCAGACATTGCTATGACATCGTTAAGATGTTACAGAAGAAACATGCAACATGCTCAGAGATTGCCATGACACTTGTTAGCATGTTACAGAAGGAACATGCTCAGAAATTGCCATGACACTTGTTAGGATGTTACAGATGGAACATGCTCAGAGATTGCCATGACACTTGTTAGGATGTTTCAGATGGAACATGCTCAGAGATTGCCATGACACTTGTTAGGATGTTACAGATGGAACATGCTCAGAGACTGGAATGACACTTGTTAGGATGTTTCAGAAGGAACATGCTCAGACATTGCTATGACATCGTTAAGATGTTACAGAAGAAACATGCTCAGGGATCTACAAATGGAACATGCTCAGAGATTCGCATGACACTTGTTAGGATGTTACAGATGGAGCATGCTCAGAGATTGCCATGACACTTGTTAGCGTCTTAGAGATGGAACATGCTCAGAGATTGCCATGACACTTGTTAGGATGTTACAGAAGGAACATGTTAAGAGATTGTCATGACTTGTTAGGATGTTAGAAATGGAACATGCTCTGAGACGGATATGACACTTGTTACCATGTTACAGATGGAACATGCTCAGAGATTGCCATGACACTTGTTAGGATATTAAAGAAGGAACATGCTCATAGATTGCCATGACACATTAGGATATTACAGAAGGAACATGCTCATAGATTGCCATGACACTTATTAGGATGTTACAGATGGAACATGCTCAGAGATTGCCATGACAATTGTTAGTATGATACAGAAGGAACATGCTGAGAGATTGGCATGATACTTGTTAGGATGTTACAGAAGGAACATGTTAAGAGATTGCCATGACACTTGTTAGCATGTTATGATGGAACATGCTCAGAGATTGGAAAGACACTTGTTAGGATGTTACAGAAGGAACATGCTCATAGATTGTCATGACACTTGTTAGCATGTTACAGATGGAACATGCTCAGAGACTGGCATGACACTTGTTAGGATGTTTCAGAAAGAACATGCTCAGACATTATGACATTGTTAAGATGTTACAGAAGAAACATGCTCAGGGATGTACAAATGGAACATGCTCAGAGATTCGCATGACACTTAACATGCTCAGAGATTCGCATGACACTTGTTAGGATGTTTCAGAAGGAACATGCTCAGACATTGTTATGACATCATTAAGATGTTACAGAAGAAACATGCTCAGGGATCTACAAATGGAACATGCTCAGAGATTTGCATGACACTTGTTAGGATGTTACAGAAGGAACATGCTCAGTGATTGCCATGACATTTGTTAGGATGTTACAGAAGGAACATGCTCAGAGACTGGCATGGCACTTGTTAGAATGTTTCAGATGGAACATGCTCAGAAATTGGCATGACATTGTTAGGATGTTACAGAAGGAACATGCTCAGAGATTGCCATGGCACTAGTTAGGATGTTACAGAAGGAACATGCTCAGAGATTGCCATGACTCTTGTTAAGATGTTACAAATGGAACATGCTCAAAGATTGTCACGACATTGTTAAGATGATACAGAAGGAACATCCTCAGAGATTGCCATGACACTTGTTAGGATGTTACAGATGGAACTTGCTCAGAGATTGCCATGACACATGTTAAGATGTTACAGAAGGAACATGCTCAGAGATTGGCATGACACTTGTAGGAATGTTATAGAAGGAACATGCTCAGAGATTGCCATGACACTTGTTAGGATGTTACAGAAGGAACATGTTAAGAGATTGTCATGACACTTGTTAGGATGTTAGAAATGGAACATGCTCAGAGACGGGTATGACACTTGTTAGCATCTTAAAGATGGAACATGCTCAGAGATTGTCATGACATTGTTAAGATGTAACAGATGGAACATGCTGAGAGATTGCCATGACATTGCTGAGATGTTACAGAAAGAACATGCTCAGAGATTGCCATGACACTTGTTAGCATGTTACGGAAAGAACATGCTCAGAAATTGCCATGACACTTGTTAGGATGTTACAGATGGAACATGCTCAGAAATTGTCATGACACTTGTTAGAATGTTGCAGAAGAACATGCTCAGAGACTGGCATGACACTTGTTAGAATGTTTCAGATGGAACATGCTCAGAGATTGCCATGACACTTGTTAGGATGTTATAGATGGAACATGCTCAGAGACTGGCATGACACTTGTTAGGATGTTTCAGAACGAACATGCTCAGACATTGTTATGACATCATTAAGATGTTACAGAAGAAACATGCTCAGGGATCTACAAATGGAACATGCTCAGAGATTTGCATGACACTTGTTAGGATGTTACAGAAGGAACATGCTCAGAGATTGCCATGACATTTGTTAGGATGTTACAGAAGGAACATGCTCAGAGACTGGCATGGCACTTGTTAGAATGTTTCAGATGGAACATGCTCAGAGATTGCCATGACACTTGTTAGGATGTTACAGATGGAACATGCTCAGAGACTGGCATGACACTTGTTAGGATGTTTCAGAAGGAACATGCTCAGACATTGTTATGACATCGTTAAGATGTTACAGAAGAAACATGCTCAGAGATTGCCATGACACTTGTTAGCATGTTACAGAAGGAACATGCTCAGAAATTGCCATGACACTTGTTAGGATGTTACAAATGGAACATGCTCAGAGATTGCCATGACACTTGTTAGGATGTTTCAGATGGAACATGCTCAGAGATTGCCATGACACTTGTTAGGATGTTACAGATGGAACATGCTCAGAGACTGGCATGACACTTGTTAGGATGTTTCAGAAGGAACATGCTCAGACATTGTTATGACATCGTTAAGATGTTACAGAAGAAACATGCTCAGGGATCTACAAATGGAACATGCTCAGAGATTCGCATGACACTTGTTAGGATGTTACAGATGGAGCATGCTCAGAGATTGCCATGACACTTGTTAGCGTCTTAGAGATGGAACATGCTCAGAGATTGCCATGACACTTGTTAGGATGTTACAGAAGGAACATGTTAAGAGATTGTCATGACTTGTTAGGATGTTAGAAATGGAACATGCTCTGAGACGGATATGACACTTGTTACCATGTTACAGATGGAACATGCTCAGAGATTGCCATGACACTTGTTAGGATATTAAAGAAGGAACATGCTCATAGATTGCCATGACACATTAGGATATTACAGAAGGAACATGCTCATAGATTGCCATGACACTTATTAGGATGTTACAGATGGAACATGCTCAGAGATTGCCATGACAATTGTTAGTATGATACAGAAGGAACATGCTGAGAGATTGGCATGATACTTGTTAGGATGTTACAGAAGGAACATGTTAAGAGATTGCCATGACACTTGTTAGCATGTTATGATGGAACATGCTCAGAGATTGGAAAGACACTTGTTAGGATGTTACAGAAGGAACATGCTCATAGATTGTCATGACACTTGTTAGCATGTTACAGATGGAACATGCTCAGAGACTGGCATGGCACTTGTTAGGATGTTTCAGAAAGAACATGCTCAGACATTATGACATTGTTAAGATGTTACAGAAGAAACATGCTTAGGGATGTACAAATGGAACATGTTCAGAGATTCGCATGACACTTAACATGCTCAGAGATTCGCATGACACTTGTTAGGATGTTTCAGAAGGAACATGCTCAGACATTGTTATGACATCATTAAGATGTTACAGAAGAAACATGCTCAGGGATCTACAAATGGAACATGCTCAGAGATTTGCATGACACTTGTTAGGATGTTACAGAAGGAACATGCTCAGTGATTGCCATGACATTTGTTAGGATGTTACAGAAGGAACATGCTCAGAGACTGGCATGGCACTTGTTAGAATGTTTCAGATGGAACATGCTCAGAAATTGCCATGACACTTGTTAGGATGTTACAGATGGAACATGCTCAGAGATTGCCATGACACTTGTTAGGATGTTTCAGATGGAACATGCTCAGAGATTACCATGACACTTGTTAGGATGTTACAGATGGAACATGCTCAGAGACTGGCATGACACTTGTTAGGATGTTTCAGAAGGAACATGCTCAGACATTGTTATGACATCGTTAAGATGTTACAGAAGAAACATGCTCAGAGATTGCCATGACACTTGTTAGCATGTTACAGAAGGAACATGCTCAGAAATTGCCATGACACTTGTTAGGATGTTACAGATGGAACATGCTCAGAGATTGCCATGACGCTTGTTAGGATGTTTCAGATGGAACATGCTCAGAGATTGCCATGACACTTGTTAGGATGTTACAGATGGAGCATGCTCAGAGACTGGCATGACACTTGTTAGGATGTTTCAAAAGGAACATGCTCAGACATTGTTATGACATCGTTAAGATGTTACAGAAGAAACATGCTCAGGGATCTACAAATGGAACATGCTCAGAGATTCGCATGACACCTGTTAGGATGTTACAGATGGAGCATGCTCAGAGATTGCCATGACACTTGTTAGCGTCTTAGAGATGGAACATTCTCAGAGATTGCCATGACACTTGTTAGGATGTTACAGAAGGAACATGTTAAGAGATTGTCATGACTTGTTAGGATGTTAGAAATGGAACATGCTCTGAGACGGATATGACACTTGTTACCATGTTACAGATGGAGCATGCTCAGAGATTGCCATGACACTTGTTAGGATATTAAAGAAGGAACATGCTCATAGATTGCCATGATACATTAGGATATTACAGAAGGAACATGCTCATAGATTGCCATGACACTTGTTAGGATGTTACAGATGGAACATGCTCAGAGATTGCCATGACACTTGTTAGCATGTTATGATGGAACATGCTCAGAGATTGGAAAGACACTTGTTAGGATGTTACAGAAGGAACATGCTCATAGATTGTCATGACACTTGTTAGCATGTTACAGATGGAACATGCTCAGAGACTGGCATGACACTTGTTAGGATGTTTCAGAAAGAACATGCTCAGACATTATGACATTGTTAAGATGTTACAGAAGAAACATGCTTAGGGATGTACAAATGGAACATGTTCAGAGATTCGCATGACACTTAACATGCTCAGAGATTCGCATGACACTTGTTAGGATGTTTCAGAAGGAACATGCTCAGACATTGTTATGACATCATTAAGATGTTACAGAAGAAACATGCTCAGGGATCTACAAATAGAACATGCTCAGAGATTTGCATGACACTTGTTAGGATGTTACAGAAGGAACATGCTCAGTGATTGCCATGACATTTGTTAGGATGTTACAGAAGGAACATGCTCAGAGACTGGCATGGCACTTGTTAGAATGTTTCAGATGGAACATGCTCAGAAATTGCCATGACACTTGTTAGGATGTTACAGATGGAACATGCTCAGAGATTGCCATGACACTTGTTAGGATGTTTCAGATGGAACATGCTCAGAGATTGCCATGACACTTGTTAGGATGTTACAGATGGAACATGCTCAGAGACTGGCATGACACTTGTTAGGATGTTTCAGAAGGAACATGCTCAGACATTGTTATGACATCGTTAAGATGTTACAGAAGAAACATGCTCAGAGATTGCCATGACACTTGTTAGCATGTTACAGAAGGAACATGCTCAGAAATTGCCATGACACTTGTTAGGATGTTACAAATGGAACATGCTCAGAGATTCGCATGACACTTGTTAGGATGTTTCAGATGGAACATGCTCAGAGATTGCCATGACACTTGTTAGGATGTTACAGATGGAGCATGCTCAGAGACTGGCATGACACTTGTTAGGATGTTTCAGAAGGAACATGCTCAGACATTGTTATGACATCGTTAAGATGTTACAGAAGAAACATGCTCAGGGATCTACAAATGGAACATGCTCAGAGATTCGCATGACACCTGTTAGGATGTTACAGATGGAGCATGCTCAGAGATTGCCATGACACTTGTTAGCGTCTTAGAGATGGAGCATGCTCAGAGATTGCCATGACACTTGTTAGGATGTTACAGAAGGAACATGTTAAGAGATTGTCATGACTTGTTAGGATGTTAGAAATGGAACATGCTCTGAGACGGATATGACACTTGTTACCATGTTACAGATGGAACATGCTCAGAGATTGCCATGACACTTGTTAGGATATTAAAGAAGGAACATGCTCATAGATTGCCATGATACATTAGGATATTACAGAAGGAACATGCTCATAGATTGCCATGACACTTGTTAGGATGTTACAGATGGAACATGCTCAGAGATTGCCATGACAATTGTTAGTATGATACAGAAGGAACATGCTGAGAGATTGGCATGATACTTGTTAGGATGTTACAGAAGGAACATGTTAAGAGATTGCCATGACACTTGTTAGCATGTTATGATGGAACATGCTCAGAGATTGGAAAGACACTTGTTAGCATGTTTCAGAAAGAACATGCTCAGACATTATGACATTGTTAAGATGTTACAGAAGAAACATGCTCAGGGATGTACAAATGGAACATGCTCAGAGATTCGCATGACACTTAACATGCTCAGAGATTCGCATGACACTTGTTAGGATGTTACAGAAGGAACATGCTCAGAGATTGGCAAGACACTTGTTAAGATGTTAAAGATGGAACATGCTCAGAGATTGGCATGAAACTTGTTAGCATGTTACAGGAGGAACATGCTCAGAGATTGCCATGACACTTGTTAGGATGTTACAGATGGAACATGCTCAGACATTGTTACGACATTGTTAAGATGTTACAGAAGGCAAATGCTCAGGGATGTACAGATGGAACATGCTCAGAGATTCGCATGACATTGTTAGGATATTACAGAAGGAACATGCTCAGAGATTGCCATGACACTTGTTAGGATGTTACAGAAGGAACATGCTCAGAGATTGGCATGACACTTGTTACGATGTTACAGAAGGAACATGCTCAGTTATTAACATGCTCAGAGACTGGCATGACACTTGTTACAGTGTTACAGAAGGAACATGCTCAGTTGTTTGCATGACACTTGTTAGGATGTTACAGAAGGAACATGCTCAGAGATTGCCATGACACTTGTAAGGATGTACAGATGGAACATGCTCAGAGATTGGCATAATACTTGTTAGCATGTTACAGAAGGAACGTGCTCAGAGATTGCCATGACACTTGTTAGGATGTTACAGAAGGAACAATTTAAGACATTGTAATGCCACTTGTTAGGATATTAGAAATGGAACATGCTCAGAGATTGCCATGACACTTGTTAGCATGTTACAGATGGAACATGCTCAGAGATTGGCATGACATTGTTCTGCTCAGAGATTTGCATGACACTTGTTTGGATGTACAGATGGAACATGCTCAGATATTGGCATAACACTTGCTAGCATGTTACAGAAGGAACATGCTCAGTGATTGGTATGACGTCATGACACTTGTTAGGATGTTAGAAATGGAACATGTTCGAGACTGGCATGACATTCTTCAGATGTTACATAAGAAACATGCTCATAGACTGGTATGACATTGTTAGGATGTTACAGAAGGAACATGCTCAGAGACGGATATGACACTTGTTAGGATGTTACTGATGGAACATGCTCAGAGATTGGCATGACACTTGTTAGCATGTTGCCGAAGGAACATGCTCAGTGATTGCCATGACACTTGTTAGCATGTTACAGAAGGAACATTCTCAGAGATTGCCACAACACTTTTTAGGATGTTACAGATGGAACATGCTCAGAGACAGATATGACACTTGTTAGGATGTTACTGATGGAACATGCTCAGAGATTGGCATGACACTTGTTAGCATGTTGCAGAAGGAACATGCTCAGTGATTGCCATGACACTTGTTAGCATGTTACAGAAGGAACATGCTCAGACAGAAGGAACATGTTCAGAGATTGGCATGCCACTTGTTAGCATGTTACAGAAGGAACATGCTCAGAAATTGCCATGACACTTGTTAGGATGTTACAGATGGAACATGCTCAGAGATTGGCATGACATTGTTCAGATGTTACAGAAGGAACATGCTCATAGATTGCCATGACACTTGTTAGGATGTTACGGAAGGAACATGCTCAGAGATTGGCATGACACTTGTTAGGATGTTACAGACGGAACATGCTCAGAGATTGCCATGACACTTCTTAGCATGTTACAGAACGAACATGTTAAGAGATTGTCATAACACTTGGACACTTCTTAACATGTTACAGAACGAACATGTTAAGAGATTGTCATAGCACTTGTTAGGATGTTAGAAATGGAACATGCTCAGAGATTGGCATGATATTGTTCAGATTTTACATAAGGAACATGCTCATAGACTGGCATGACATTGTTAGAATGTTACAGAAGGAACATGCTCAGAGGCGGATATGACGCTTGTTAGGATGTTACAGATGGAACATGCTCAGAGATTGGGATGACACTTGTTAGCATGTTACAGAAGGAACATGGTCAGAGATTGCCATGACACTTGTTAGGATGTTACACAAGGAACATGCTCAGACACTGGCATGACATTGTTAAGATGTTACAGAAGGAACATCCTGAGAGATTGCCATGACACTTGTTAGGATGTTACAGATGGAACATGCTCAGAGACAGATATGACACTTGTTAGGATGTTACAGATGGAACATGCTCAGAGATTGGGATGACACTTGTTAGCATGTTACAGAAGGAACATGCTCAGAGATTGCCATGACACTTGTTAGGATGTTACAGAAGGAACATGTTAAGAGAATGTCATGACACTTGTTAGGATGCTAGAAATGGAACATGCTCAGAGACGGATATGACACTTGTTAGCGTGTTACAGATGGAACATGCTCAGAGATTGTCATGACATTGTTCAGATGTTAGAGAAAGAACATGCTCGGAGATTAGTATGACACTTGTTAGGATGTTACAGAAGGAACATGCTCAGAGATGGATATGACACTTGTTAGGATGTTACAGATGCAACATGCTCAGACATTTTCATGACATTGTTAAGAAGTTACAGAAGGAAGATCCTCAGAGATTGCCATGACACTTGTTAGGATGTTACAGATGGAACATGCTCAGAGACAGATATGACACTCGTTAGGATGCTACTGATGGGACATGCTCAGAGATTGGCATGACACTTGTTAGCATGTTGCAGAAGGAACATGCTCAGTGATTGCCATGACACTTGTTAGCATGTTACAGAAGGAACATTCTCAGAGATTGCCGCGACACTTTTTAGGATGTTACAGAAGGAACATGTTCAGAGATTGACATGACACTTGTTAGCATTTTACAGAAGGAACATGCTCATAGATTGCCATGACACTTGTTAGGATGTTACAGAAGGAACATGCTCAGAGATTGGCATGACACTTGTTAGGATGTTACAGACGGAACATGCTCAGAGATTGCCATGACACTTGTTAGCATGTTACAGAAGGAACATGTTAAGAGATTGTCATGACACTTTTAGGATGTTAGAAATGGAACATGCTCAGAGACTGGCATGACATTGTTCAGATTTTACATAAGGAACATGCTCATAGACTGGCATGACATTGTTAGAATGTTACATAAGGAACATGTTCAGGGACTGGCATGACACTTGTTAGGATATTACAGAAGGAACATGCTCAGCAATTGTCATGACATTGTTAAGATGTTACAGATGGAACATACTCAGAGATTGGCATGACACTTGTTAGCATGTTACAGAAGGAACATGCTCAAAGACTGACATGACACTTGTTAGGATGTTACAGACGGAACATACTCAGAGACTGACATGACACTTGTTAGGGTGTTACCAATGGAACATGCTCAGAGATTCGCATGACACTTGTCCATTAAGTAGCAATCATTGATTGTCTGT